>NW_015164669.1:1923282-1935334 GCF_001447785.1 Gekko japonicus
CTTTTAACTTAAGGAATATTTCATTGGGAACATTTGGCTATACAATCTCAGGAGAATATATAGTTGACCAGAGAGAAGTACTACTGGACATGTGATTGCACTGGAGGTTTCATTTGTATTTTTGCCCAGTGGTTAAACTTTGGAACAATTGTTTTCTGGTCTTTATATCATATTTTGTATATGTTTGATTGTATATATTTTTACATGTTAGCCAGTATGTTCTATTTGCATTAGACCTCTGAGGAAGGCCTGTGAAGGCCGAAACGCGTTAGGTCTATTTCATCAGCCTTTGTATTTTCATATTTGTATATGAGATGAATGGGCCCTTATTTGTTATTTTAATTTGTGTTTAATAAATACATGTATATGTTTCTATGTTTTATAACTAGATTTTTAGAGTTGGCCCTTTTCTATTCTTGACTAACCTTTTTAGGTTCTGAATGATGTCAGTCGTGACATCCATAATTTTATTTGGAAGGATATCCGAGCATAGGTGTTTGTGTGTGTTTCTGAATGGACATGATTATGATTGAACGATAACTTGGAGTTGTCACATCGTTAGGGCCATTGTGTGGCCTTTTGTTTCTGAGGCAGGTTTCTGATTGACAGTGCCATCCTAAGCAGAGTTTTGTTGTTTGTTGTTGTTGTTCAGTCGCACAGTCGAGTCCGACTCTTCACGACCCCATGGACCAGATCACACCAGGCCTTCCGGTCTTCCGCCGTCCTCTGAAGTTTGCTCAACTTCATGTTCGTTGCATCTATGACACTGTCTAACCATCTCATCCTTTGCCGTCCCCGTCTTCTTTGACCTTCAATCTTTCCCAGCATCAGGGCCTTCTCCAGTGAGTGCTCCCTTCTCATTTGGTGTTACATGTAAGCAGAGTTACATTCTTCTAAATCAACTGAAAGTCATGTACTTAGGTGAGTGTGACTCTGCTTAGGGTGTAATAAGTCCAAGATGGGCGGTTTATATTTTGTCAGTGGGAGCTAGTGTTTAGCAACAGTTTATGAGATCATTTGTAATTATTAGCAGCCACAGATGAGAGAGCCACTTACCTTCCTAGACGATAACCAACTTGGAGTAAAAAGAATAGGGGAAGGGGATGTTTTCTTATGTGACAAGGTTCCCTATGTAAGGTTACCTGAAGGGTTGGATGGTTATCTATATTGGTAATCCATGGCTCATGTCTTTAGCCTTTTCCACAGGACAGTACTTTTCTGTGGAAAGCCTGATGCTGGTGCAGGAGCTTTGGGGTTTCCCAGTGCCAACTTGCTGCATTTTCTCTGCCCCACTCCCGTTGGTGGCCTGGCCATCCCCTTCCATGAACTACTGGTGTGTGTGTGTGTGGGGGGTGTTCCATGGTTGTTTTTTAAACTAGTAACAGACATACCATATACCATTTAAAAACTCCCCCCCCCCAAAAAAAAAGCCTCCTGTTGGCATAGGGGAACAGCTGCTGTGGGGACTAGTGCAGAGAAAATGGCTGCTGTGTAGCTGGGACAAGGAGAATACAGAAAATCCAGTCTTTCCCAAAACATTCCAGCAAAGCAGGTTTGGGAAAGATCACAGAAATGCTGGTTTTAGTTTTGATTTTAATTAGTATTGTGTAGTGGGTTGCCACATGGAAGGACGACAGACGACGACGTAGTGCATAGCACGCTTTATTAGGTACACAACAAGACAGGGGACAAACGGTCGGCAGGCCAACTATATACACAGCCAGGGGTACACCCCTGGGTCCTATTGGCGGGTTTGAATCTCCCGCCACGGTCCCATTGGTTCCCCCAGTGGAGGGACTAGGATCCTAGTCCCCATTGTTGTCCAGGACTGAAGCTCAGGCGTGTGCGCTGACCTCCGGTGGCGGTCAGTGGACACAACAATTAGTAAAATGAGGCTTTGGATTTGGAGGAATTATTTCTTTTCTCTTTCATTGCATATAATGAAGATACAGTTTCAGTGAGAGAGCCTTTAATGAAGAATGTGTGCAGAAAATTAGTATAGAAAGTTTGATTACACACATGGGGGGCTTGCTTTAATCTCCCCTTCAACCATCAACTTGTGTCAACAAAGAAATGGGAAGTAATGTTTAAATGCTGCAGCGGTGATTGAGGGACAAATAGGACAAATGCCTTCACCCCTAAGGAAAAAATAAGTCGTGGGTGGAGCAATAGCAACCATAAAATCATTCAAAAACAGTCATCTGTATTACAGCATATTTAAAATGCATTTGTCAGAGACCCAAGACCCGGTTCCCTGAGTTATTGCTCCTGGTCTCCCGTGTGGAACCCATGAACAGCTTCCCAGACCTGTGAGTCCTTGAGGTTGGGTGCACAGAAGAAAATCAGACCTTGTAAAAATATATAAAGGTTTATTAAATTAAAAGAATTAACTATGCAGTACAATCTGTATAGTTTAGCAAGAAGAAAAACAAAGAAACTAGCTTTTTGTCTAATACGCTGAATACCTTGATATTAGATGGTAAATATCTTGCAGCGTAAAATCCATGCAGTAGCATAAAAGCATTCTATACACTGCAGTCTATCATGATGAAGCATAACATATCTAAGCATAGTAGCATGGCATTAGCATAATTCTCTCCCTATCTTTTACCCTTATTATAGCTTTCCCTATGGCATAAGGTGGTCTCTCTGGTCCAATCGGGGATCTTCTTCTGAGAGACTTTCCAGAGGATGTTGGCACTATTCCTAATTCCCCCCCTCCCATCCATACACAACTGAGCACAGTTCTCAGGACTGGGCCTAATTAATACAATGCTTTGGCCTTGAAGGAGATAGAGATGGTAGTCGCATGAAGGCTCAAATCATGAACTTCTGCGAGCAGACTAGGCCTTCTGATATTCACATTAACCCTTGAGGGTGTCCCGCTCCAAGGGTCGCGGGCCCCTCAGACGGCCAACCACAGACCCCCAGACCCCCGACACCATCAGGAGAAACCATCCGGCGGAGGAACGGCGCGGCGAGGCGGAGCAGCCAGGGCATCCAGCAATGGAGGAGGGAGGTGAGGGAGCGTCAGCAGCTCCCCGCCCGGGCCGAGCCAGGCAACGGGGCCGGGCTCGCTGCGGCGACCGGGGCAGCAAGAGCGGGGCGGGATGGAGCGAGGGTCGAGAGCCCTCCCCGAGAGGCCGGAGCAGCAGGGCAGTGCCGGCGGCGTGGCCCAGAGGCCGCCCAGGCCGCCGCTGGCGTGCCAACACTCGAGCAGGGAGTGCTCCGGCGTCCCTGCTTATGTAAAGGGGCGGGGCCACGGCCACGGGGGTGGAGGGGCGGTCCCGGGACAGGAGGCAGGAGAATAAAAGGCGGACAGCAAGAGGGGGCCGGGGAGGAATGACATGCTGAGACAGCAGAAGACCGAGAGAGACCGAGGGCTAAGGAGAGAGAGAGGGAATAACGAAAAGTCCCACCGTGTGGGCAGAGGGACCTCTGGGGTGAATTTAACCTCGTCCCCTGCCGGTCTGAGGCCCTGCTCGTCCCCCTTTTGGAGATCCTCTCGCTCCTGGACTGCCCGTCTCGCCAAAACCCGGCTCTTCTCCCCCCCCCGGCACTACGGCCACCGGGGGCGCTACTCCGCGGACGCAGGGGAAGCCTGACAGAGGGAAATTAGGGTGCTTTGCCTCACAGTATTTAAGAAGAAAACTAACTTCTCCAAATTTATCATATGGAAAAGTGGTTCTCTGTATTCATCCACTGTAATGAATCTGGAGTGCACCTGATACAGTGCCACAAGCAAGTACATTGTGGCCCCCAACATATTGATGCTCTAAGTGCTAGTGTGTCCATATATGTAGTTGGGGTGGGTATGTGCAATATAGTACAAAATTTACTAAGAAAGTCAGATTTAACAGGTGTGAGCAGAATGCCCAAAGAAATATAGATTCACTTTTGGATGTCTATAGTTTTCCTATGTCAATTGTTGCTTTAAATTTGGAAGCATTTATGCCAGCAAAGTATGTAAATAGTAAGCAAGCATTCAGTGTAGTAAAAAAATCCACTAATCTTTGGAAAGACTAGATTGTATACATTTATGTAAGCAACAGCCTTCCTGGTTTAGGCTGAGATGCTTTCAACAGAGAAGCAAAAAATGCTTTTAAAGTAGATATGAAACTAGTTTCTATGTAGTAGTACCATTGGATCTTTATCAGGTCTGGAGTCTGTGGTTTGAAAATTCCAACTAAAATATTGTTTGAGAGATGTCAAAGCCACATGAATTAAGATGACACAAAACAAATTGCATGGCTTTTGGTGAAACAATTTTTAAATGACAGTATGACTGCTTTGCTAGCAAGGTTTTTCCCCAAAAGGGAAAACTGAGTCATTGAACGCTAGCATATTTGAGTAACCAAGGCCGTGCCACTAGCAAATAGCAACATCAGGCACAGAGTCTATGACTCACAGTCCCCTGATCTCTTCCTTAGATTGATGTTTCCCAAATTTCTGATAGCAGACATATACATTTTCTGAATGAAAATCGGAGGCATGTGTTATTTTCAGACCCCAAAAGAGTCTGAGGAGCATGCCCTTTGTGATTTTGCACCAATGAATGGGAGCCCAGGCCCCGGAATTGTGACTTGTGCAAAGATAAATGGACAACCTACTTTGAAGATGAGTAATTCTCCTACATATGTGTATCAAGGATGATTCATTGATCCAGTTATACTCATGGCAAGGAGATGGCTAAAATACTTACTCAGGTTAAGGCTGAGTGGAAGGAAATCAGGCAAGCACAGTAACAGTGGAAGCCTAAACAGAGTTGACTGCAGTGGATTTTGAAGGGTGTAACTCTATTTATGATTGTACTGTAAATCATGTAGCTATACTATGGGCATCCTTATCTGTAGATTTACTCTAGGCTTATGGAAAGATGAATTTGAAACTGTCAGCAATATGTACGTATGTTGGTAGGATATAAAGCTACAGGCATGATTTTCTGAAGTCCTGCTGCAGCTTTGAATATGTTGGTTATAGCTGTCTGGTAGGGTTACCAACCTGGGGGGGAGGAGTTGGAATTCCCTAGAATTATAAATAATCTCCAGCCTTCATAGTTCCTCTGGGGAAAAAATGGCAGCCCTAGAGGGTAGTCTTTAGGGTTTTGCAACACCAGTGAGCTCCCTCCCCAGGCTCCACCCCTAATTATCCAGGAATTACCCAAACTGGAGGTGGCAGCCCCTCTGCCTGCTGAGTCCCTGTCCCTGGATATTAAAAGTTTGCATAGATTTGGAAAGGAAAGGCAATAAATCCAAAATCATCCACATTCATATACACCCTAACAGGGCTTTTTTTTGTAAAAAAAGCCCAGCAGGAACTCATTAGCATAGCAGGCCACACCCAACAGCAGAATCTCATTAGCATATTAGGTCACACCCCTGACAGCACCCTAACAGGGCTTTTTTTGTAGAAAAAGCCCAGCAGGAACTCATTAGCATAGCAGGCCACACCCAACAGCAGAATCTCATTAGCATATTAGGTCACACCCCTGACAGCATAGTGCATTAGCATAGTAGGCCACACCCCGTGCCTTCCCTTGGCTTGCCTGGGTGCCCCGTGGCTGCGGGGAGCCCGGGCAAGCCCCCCCTTGAAGGGAAGGGAAGGCAGTTTAACTGGGCAAGTCAGCCCTTAGACAGGCCAGGGAAGGCATGGGGAGGCATTTAAATGCCTCCCCGATCTTTCCAGGGCCCCCCTGGCCCGCCTGCTTCAGAGTTGCCGGGGGCGGTTGCTCTCCAAGCCTTCCCTCTGTAGCCACGCATGCAGAGGTTTTGGCTGTAATGGGTGTGGCCAACTCTGAAGCCAGCCAGAACTCCGTTCCTGTGCGTTCCTGCCCCAAAATAGCCCTGCACCCTAAAATTGGCCTATAAATGTAGTAACTAAGGAGACAGACCACTTAGTTTTACTCTTTAGCTTGCCACAAGACTCCAGTTACTCTTTCTACAGTAAACGAACATGGCTGTCCCTTTGGAATTATGGCTAAGGAGATTATTCCATAGCAAAACAACAGTAACTCTTGGTTAAGAACAAAATTAAGGATAATTTACATACCAAAGGTGCAATAAATCCTTTGTTTCTATGCCAGTTTTTTATGTTGAAATTCACAATGCAAAAAAAGTGTTTTTTTAAAGTTTGTAGCTAGCCCTGTACATAAGTTTTTATTTAATCATTCGTGAAATTTAAAATGCCCCCCAAATTGACAAAATTAAATTAAAATAATGAGCCAGTGTGGTGTAGTGGTCAGGATGCTGGACTAGAACTAGGGACAGCCGGTTCAAATTCCTATTTGCTTGCCATGCAACTTTCTGGGTGACTTTGGACAAGCCATTCTCTCTCAGCTTAACCTCACAGAGTTGTTGGGAGGATAAAATGAAGGGGGGGGAGAGAGAGAGAACTACGTAGACCTCCTTGAGCTCTTTGGAGGAACAGCAGGATAACAATGTACTAGATAAAATCCCTGAAATTGTCTGAGGTTAGTGGGATGCATACTTTTCATATTTCTGTGGTATCAGATGGTTGTCAGACAAATAGTCCATAATTTTCTCCCTATTACAACAGAGTCTAAACTCTGTTGAAAGATAGATCTGTAAGGAATTGATTAATTATTCACATTTCCTTTTAGCATTGAAATCATATTCACATTTCCTTTTAGCACTGAAATCATTATTTGTTGTTGTTCAGTCGCACAGTCGAGTCCGACTCTTCGCGACCCCATGGACCAGATCATGCCAGGCTTCCTGTCTTCCGCCGTCCTCTGAAGTTGGCTCAATTTCATGTTCGTTGCATCTATGACACTGTCTAACCATCTCATCCTTTGCCGTCCCCGTCTTCTTTGACCTTCAATCTTTCCCAGCATCAGGGTCTTCTCCAGTGAGTGCTCCCTTCACATTTGGTGGCCAAAGTATTTGAGCTTCAGTTTCATCATCTGGCCTTCCAGGGAACAGTCAGGGTTGATTTCTTTTAGGATTGACTGATTTGATCTTCTTGCAGTCCAAGGGTCTCTCAAGAGTCTTCTCCAGTACCATAGGTCAAAAGAATCTATTCTTTGGTGCTCGGCCTTCCTTATAGTCCAACTCTCGCAGCCATACATGACTACTGGGAATACCATTGCTTTGACCATGCGGACTTTTGTTGGCAGGGTGATGTCTCTACTTTTTATCATGCTGTTTAGGTTAGCTATACACATAAGCAATCCTATAAGGAGGTCTATGCAAAATTAAGTCCCATTTTATTCAATGGGGCTTACTCCCAGGTAAGTGCTCTTAGGACTTAATATATTAAAACTATCTAAGGTTTCTCCAGAACACTTTGAAAACTTAGGAAAGAATTCCTCACTTTAGAATTTAGGTACCTTTGCAGGGCTGTTGCTGAATAGTGGCTGCGGTCACACGGAACAGAAGCCACACAAGTGAGACGGAAAACAGGCGGAGTTTCCGGGCGCGATCTCACCAGCACATCTGGGAAGCGTAGCACTCCCGTGGCACAACCGAGGCTTCCAGCCGAAACTGCGTGGCAAAAAACTAGTACCTCGGAGGTACTAGATTTCGGAAACTGCGGGGCAAGGGCGGGCGTCTGATCGCGTTTCCGGTGGCATCCGGCGCCCGCCCATGTCCCCTTGCAAATAAGGTGTGTTTTTTTTGTCCACGTCTCTGTGGATACGCACACGCACCCAACGGAGCATGCGCATTAGTCGTGTACACACAAAAACAAAACATTTTGCCGCGGCGCGCGCTTCTTCGTTGCGGGCCGGCTTCTCCTGTGATCAGCACCTCTCCCTTGCCATGGAACCTCCACGGTACCTCCACAGGACCTCCACGGGAGGTCTGATCGAGTAACTGCGCAGTAGTTTGCCCCAGGGCAAACAGCCACGTTTCTCCCCCGCAGTTTCCTGCCTGTATGACCGGGGCCAGAGTTATATATCTGTGGAAGAGCTTCCTGTGCCCCCTTGCCCCAGTCTATCAGAAGTGGTTTGGCACCTACCGGTGCAGAATTTTAGGCATAGCACTAGTGTGGACATAATTATCACCTTACTTAGATGTCATGGATTTGCACGTCCTTCCCCTCCTTTTCTGGCTCGCATGGTTCAGTGTTACATCTGTACCATGGCTGACCATGGTTTTATCTATAGGTTACAAACCAGCTTCTAACCCTAGTCACCTCATTTAATGAATTCTTAATACTGCGAGCACTTCAAATGTTATGAATGTTTAACTTGTTTTAAACTGTTTTAAAAGTTTTGTGTAGACCAGGTACATTGTACCGACCATTGTAAGCCGCCCTGAACCTGTCCCAGGAAGGGCGGGGTATAAATACAAATAATAAATAAATAAATAGTCTCAGTGCTGACCTGCTAGTGATGGAGTGCCAGCATAGTTGTTACAAAAGTACCAAGGAAGACGGGAGGTAATTATTTTTATTTATTACAATATTTATATGCCACCTTGCCTTGAGGCTCAAGGCAGCTTACGAATCGATCAGAAACTTCACCATTTAAAACATACAAAACAAAACCTCAGATAGCCCATTTAACCCAAAAGGATGCCTGCAATCTCTACCCTGTTAAAAGCTCAAGTGGTTAAGACGCTGAACTGCAAGCTGTGGAAGGTTGGTAGTTCAGCAGTTCGAGACCCGGGTGTGCCGCATGACGGAGTGAGCTCCCGTCTCTAGTCACAGCTCCTGCCAACCTAGCAGTTCGAAAGCAAGAAATTACAAGTAGATAAATAGGTACCACTTCGGTGGGAAGGTAACAGCGTTCTGTGCGCCTTGGTGTTTAGTCATGCCGGCCATATGACCACGGAAACGTCTTCGGACAGCGCTGGCTCTTCGGTTTTGAAACGGAGATGAGCACCGCAACCCTAGAGTCGGATTTGACTGGCTTTCGAGCAAGGGAACCTTTACCTTTACCTTTAAATTAAAAAAAAAAAGATGGTGCCCCTTTCACCACCACAAAGTGGGATTGGCAGTGGAGAAGTCATAGGCTCCAGGTGATGCCACTACATTAAGTGGGGGGAACAGCCAGTAGGTGGCAGTCTGAGGGCCATATTTGGTGCACAGGGATATATGGGAGAAGGTGGTCCTTTAGATATGTGGGTGTTAGCCATAAAGGGCTTTAAAGGCCATAACTAGCACCCTGGACAGGTCAGGAACAAACTGGCAGCCAGTGTACCAATTTTAAGATGGGCACAATATGTTCTTGCGGCAATAATCAGGCTGCTGCTTTCTGGACCAGCTGGAGTTTCTGAGCTGTCTGTGAGCATAGATCACTTTGGCATGACTGACTGAATTTCAGAAATGAGAGAGATGCCAAACCAGATGCAGCTGAGTGATCACTGCACCAACCTGCTTTTCCAACAGCCATGCTGCGTTCCAACAGCCTGACTCTCTCAACCTGCTCTGCAAATGCCAACTACCTTCCATCCAGTACACACCATCCCGTCCCACCTTGCATAATCTCAGTCTTGTTTGGATGCAGCTTCAGCTTTTTCTATTATAGCCACATAGGGTTGCCAGGTCTGGGTTGAAAATTACCTGGAGACTTTGGGGGTGGATCCGGGAGAGGGCGTGATTTGGGGAGGGGATGAGCCTCAGCATGGTACAATGCCGTAGAGTCCACTCTTCAAAGCAGCCATTTCCCCCAGGGGAGCTGATATCTGTCAGCTGGAGATCAGTTGTAAAAGTGGGAGATCTCCAGGCCCCACCTGGAGACAGGCAACCCTATAGCCACATGACCTTAGCATGGGTAAGGAGGGGAGGCAATGCTTGAATCCTCAGCAGGTTCTAACCCTAACTATTCTTAGGTGATCACTAGCAATGCACTTCCCCCCCCCCCCAAGCCATAAAAATATGATAGTTTGTCCATTTGCCAAAAAAAAGACAACATTGGAATGAGCTGTGATGTCAGTCTGTACGTTAGTGATGTTCGGTCATGGTGGCAAGTGCTGTCAAGTCATCACTGACTTATGGTGACCCAGTAGGGCCCCTGGGGGGCAGAAAACCCCTCACCCCAGAGGCCCGTTCCCCGACGCCGGGGAATCAGGCCCTGGGGGGAACCCCACCCCAGCGTGCGTGTCACAGGGAAGTGACATTATGACGCCGGGCATGCTGGGGGCGGAGCCACGGCCATACAAGGGAAAACTCTATGGTTTTCTCTTGTATGGTAGTGGCCCCGCCCCCAGCATGCCCGGCGTCATAACGTCACTTCCCTGTGACGTGCATGTGGCGCGCGTGCCAGGATCCACCTGGGAGTCCCCCGCCGGCAAGGTAAGTCCCACTTGGCAACCCTATGACCCAGTAGGGTTTTCAAGACCAGAGACAAACAGAGGTGGTTTGTCACTGCTTGCCTCTGCGTCACGACCCTGGACTTAGCTGGAGGTCTCCCGTCCAAATACTAACCAGTGCCAATCCTGCTTAGACTTCCAAGATCTGACAAGATTAGCCTTGGCCAGGCCAGTCAGGTCAGAGTGCTGCTAGATAGTGCTCTGGTTTCATTTGATTGAAAGAGCTCCCTCAACTGTTGGGTAAGCTGCAGCGACATTGTGGAATATTTGGAAATGATCTCAGTATGCCCCCGAGACGAGCGTCACACTTGGGGAATAAAAAGCTTTTGGTGGTCCCCGGCATGAGAGGGATCCAGCTGTCCTCGGCCACAGCTTTTCCAGCCCTGGTGGAATGCTCTGCCAGAGAACACCCACCCTTTGCGGGATTTATTACCTTTTTGCGGGGCTTGCAAGGCAGAGATGTTCTGTCAGGCATTTGGTTGAAGACAGCGATGGTACAGTCTGAGGTCTGGCATTCTCATACCCCCCCAAATTCCCCCAGGGGGGGGTCCATGAAAATTTGATCCTTAAACTATTTTCTACCATCCTGCGCTGATTGTCTTATGTATTAATTGTTATTTATCGTAGGTTTTTAATTTTTAATTTTGGTAGACTTGTTTTTTTGCAGTGTGTTGCTGTGTTGAATTTTAGCTTAAGGAACCTCCATTGGGAACATTTGACTGTACAATCGTAGAGGAATATATAGTAGACCAGAGAGAAGTGCTATTGGACATGTGATTATACTGGAAGCTTCATTTGTATTTTTGTATTTCTCTTCCTTGCCCAGTGGTTATACTTTGGAACAATTGATCTCTGGTCTTTATTGCATATTTTGGATATGTATGATTGCCTATATTTTTATATATCAGCCTATATGTTCTATGTGTATTAGACCTCTGAGGAAGGCCTGTAAAGGCCGAAAAGCGTTAGGTCTACTTCATTAGCCCTTGTATGTTTTTATATATATATATTTGTTTATGAGGTATGAATGGGCCCTTCTTTGTTATTTTAATTTGTGTGTAATAAATACATGTATATTTTTGTATGATTTTTAGAGTTGGCCCTCTTCTATCCTTGACTAACCTTTTTAGGTTCTGAATTCTAAGTTTTAGGTTCAGTTTTTTTCCCTTTTCCCTTTTTGTCCTTATGAATTTTATTGTAAGCCACCCTGAGCCCTGCTTGCAGGGAAGGGTGGCCTAAAAATCGAAATCATCATCATTAGCAGCAGCAGCAGCAGCTCAGGAATGAACTTTCAGTACAGAGAGCTTAGCAAAATAGGGAACTGTGTGCTGGTCTCTGCCATTCATAGTCCTTGCCAAGCGGGGGCAGGCTTTATTCAGCCACCTCTCTGAATATCCTCCAGGCCCCCAGTAGGTGTCAGTCACCAGGGGTCCCCATGACTTCCAAGTGTGTGTGCGTGCACACACACGAAATAATTATTTTTTTTTTTAAAAAAGAAAGGATCCGTGTACACCATGCTGATTCTATAAAAGAAAGAAAGAAAAAGAAACGTAGTCCTTGCCAAGCAACATTTGTGTTGGCTTGTTGAGGCTGGTATTGTTACAGCATGCATAGAAATGTTAAGAAGAATGCAGCAAGCTGAATGTAGAAGAAATTAATCAGAATAAAATCCCCCCCCCCCGGGATTTGCCTTATAAATAGCTGCGTCTTGCCTTCTCTCTCTCTCTCTCTCTCTCTCTCTCTCTCTCTCTCTCTCTCTCCTCTTCTTTCTCTTTTCT
>NW_015164669.1:1935589-1946245 GCF_001447785.1 Gekko japonicus
CTCTCATCTATTCCTTTTAGTTGATTTGTATCCCGCCCTCCCTGCAAGAGGGCTCAGGGTGGGTTCCATCACAAAATTCACAGTATAACAAATACACAGTCAAAATGTATCTAAAAATCTATCTAAAACAGCAATCAGTATAAAAAGACCACAACAGATCTCAGCAAGAAACAGTTGGTTCCCAGGTGGCCATTTGGATCTGAGGTCACAGAAGGGGGGATGGGCACCTGCTGCTTCCACTAAAAGCCTGGCAGAAGAGCTCTGTCTTGCAGGCCCTGCAGAACTGTAATACGTCCCACAGGGTCCTGCTTTCTAATGGGAGCTCATTCCACCTGGCCCTCACAGAGTCAAATCGGACATCCCTGGGGGCGGGAACCACCAGGAGATGTTGATTAATAGATTGTAAGTTCCTGCAGGGCTCATATGGGGAGAAGCAGTCCCGAAGATATGCTGGCTCCTGGCTGTCTAGGGTTTTAAAGGTAAGTAAAGCTGCGGTGGCTCAAGTGGTTAAGACGCTGAACTGCAGGCTATGGAAGGTCGGCAGTTCAGCAGTTCGAGACCTGAGTTGCCGCATGATGGAGTGAGCTCCCATCTCTAGTTCCAGCTCCTGCCAACCTAGCAGTTCGAAAGCAAGAAATTGCAAGTAGATAAATAGGTACCACTTTGGTGGGAAGGTAACAGCGTTCCGTGCACCTTGGTGTTTAGTCATGTCGGCCACATGACCACGGAAACGTCTTCAGACAGCGCTGGCTCTTCGGCTTTGAAATGGAGATGAGCACCACAACCCTAGAGTCGGACTCGACTGGCTTTCGAGCAAGGGAACCTTTACCTTTACCAGTACCTTGAACTGGATCTAGTACTCAGTAGGCAGCCAGTGCAGTTCCTGCAGCACCGAGTGGATACGTGTCCACATAGATGACGCACTCAGCACCCATGTTGCCGTGTTCTGCACCAGCTGCTGTTTCTGGAGCAAGGTCAAGAGCAGTCCCACATAGAGAAAGTTACAATAATCCATCCTGGAAGTGACCATTGCATGGGTCACTGTAGCTAGGTCATAGGGGTTAAGATACGGGACCAACTGTCTGATCTGCTTCAGATGGGAAAAGGCAGACCTAGCAGTGGCCTTCATAGTCAGTGAGGTATCCAGGAATACCCCCAGGCTCTTCACCCTTCACACTGGCTCCAATGGTACCCCATCAAAGGTTGGAAGCCTGATTCCCAATCCGAATCCCCCACAACCCGGGTGCAGGACCTCTGTCTTCGGCGGGTTCAGCTTCAGCCTGCTCTGTTGCAACCATCCAGCCATGTCTGGTTTTTCTGGGGCACAGTCCAAGTGGCTTTCTATCAGTAGATAGAGCTGGATGTCATCCGCATATTGGTGACAACCCAGCCCATACCTCCAGATAATCTGGGTGAGGGGGCGCATATAGATACTAAATAACATTTAATTCTTGTCTGAATTTCAGCTTGAGGACCCTCATTACTGTGGGAACAACCAATCTTAGTTTTCAGAGTCTGAGTGACAACAAATAATATTTCTTGGTGACAAAAAAAAGAGAGACAAAGGTTTGAGGATCATTAGACTCAGTGGCATAGTGCTTTCCAAGTCAGATGTAAAAGCTGACATTTCCCAGATGTCGGTATTGGAGGGTTTCTCACTGTACAATCCTATGCAGATTTACTCCAGTCTAAACCAATTGGTATCAAAGGATAGCGCTGTCAGTCAGGCAAGAGGAACGCTGGCTAGCTGACATCTGTCTGAAAATAATTTCTGTTTGAAATGCAAACAGTGGGATATTCTAGCTCCAGTGCCAAATTTCCCCCCTCTCCTAGATGATACATTTAAAATGTGGTTGTTAAGGCATCTAAAAGAAATAGGCCAATGTGGTAATAAGCTTTTTGGATTTTAAAAGAGTTATTTCTCTTCTGAAATTTAGGGAAATCATGGGATTCAGCTTGCATATTTGTTTCTGTTGAACCGCTTTTTTTCCTGTATAATCACAGTATAATTTTAGGTTTGATCCAAACTGATGTATCTTTTGAACTGCTCCTTTCAATTGCAAAAAATAAATATTTCTTATGAGGTGGTTTTCCCAAGTTATGTCTCTTTTAATTAAAAGGGTACTCAGTTTCTTTATACTGAGCTGAGCAGAATTATATGGGTATGTTTATATAGGAGAAAATGATGCCTTTGATAAATAGAACTGGTGCAAAGTAGATATTTAAACCTTGCCCCCCGTACTTTATTTATTTAAAATATTTATATGACACCTTCTGCCTGAGAATCCCAGGACCTAAGATGGGTAACAACAATATAAAAACAATATGATAAACACACATTACACAATATATATAAAAACAATCAAAAACAGTTTATGCCCCAACCAGCATGGTGTTTCATCCAGGGTGAATTTGATTTCAATCACTAAAGACTCGGTTTAAATCATGGTTTTCTACATAAAGGCTGACTCATGTTGGCCTTAATATTTATGACCCAGATGAAAGTTTTATTTTAGTATAATAACTTTTCAGGTTAGTTTTAGTTATATCAGAAAATGAATGATTAGTGTTTTATAAAGGCTTCTAGGGGAGAGAGCCATCTTGGCGTTTTAAGATAGTATATATCTCTATTTTCCTGCCAAATTTTATTTATTGCTCCTCTAATGGAGTGCTGATTAAATTTTTTATGTATTTTATTTTTGTCATAACCCATGTATGCGTGCCACCCCATGCCCAGGTCAAAACCTTCTAAAGTCAACAGTCTTTGATTTGTTAGTAGGACCCATTCTTTAACCCATGACATAGCAGCGGCAGAATAGTAAAGCTTCCAGTTCGGGAGATTCAGCCCACCTTTCCCTTTTCGATCTTGTAGAACTTTCCATTTAATCTGTGGGGGTTTATTAGCCCATATAAATTTTCTGCAGATTTTATCAAGTTCATTAAATATTTTCATGCTCCTCAAAACTGGAATATTTTGCGCTAGGAACAAGAATCTTGGTAACACATTCATTTTTAGGACAGCGATTCTCCCCATAAAGGATATTTGAAGGTTTTCCCATTTTGTTAAGTCCTTTGTAATTTCCGTTAATAATTTAACGTAGTTATCTTCAATTAACGTGTTGTTCCTTTTTGACATGGTTATTCCCAAATACTTAATTTTGGTGACCGTCTTCATTCGAGACACTTTTTCTATTTGCTCATTTTGATGGGATGTACATTTTTTTGTTAATATGTTTGTTTTGTTGTAGTTTATTTTTAAACCAGCAACTTCTATCTAAGGAAAAATACAGAACTATTAACGTATGAAATGTTACTGGATAAAACAAATGAACTCAAGTCGCAAGACATACTTGAGAAACAGGGTATAAAGTTATCATGGTGGGAAAGTATGCAATTGAAAAAATGCTTTATGAAAGATAAAAAAAAGTTTCTACTGTGAAAAAAATGATTTAGACAAGTATGGCTATCATCAAATGACAAGTTAATTCAGAAGCTATATAATTTATTTTTAACCAACTATGAATTAGATGAAGAGGTCAAAAGTACAATGATTGGTTGGATGAAAGATTTAGGTTACACGATAGAAGATTGGTCTAAAATATGGCTAACTGCAAAACAATTAAGAGAGATATCGTATAAAGAAAATGTGTTTAAAATGTTCCACCGGTGGCACTGGTCCCCGGATAAAATCGCCAAATGTTACAAAAACGTATCCAAAAATTGCTGGAAATGTAAACATAATGTGGGCACTTTCTATCATATGTGGTGGAGGTGCTCCAAGACTCAACAATATTGGCAGAAGGTATACAAAATGTTGACAGATATGGTTGGGGTAGAATTGCCTTTTAAACCTGAAATGTTTTTGTTAAATTTACTGCCAGATAAGTTGAAAAAAGAAGAAAAGTATATAATTGGATTCATTATAACAGCAGCACGTATCTTGTTTGCCAAAAATTGGAAACTAGAAAGGATACCATCAAGAAGAGACCTAATTACTAAAATACAAGAAGTAGTTGAAATAGATAAATTGACTACAATATTGGAAAATAAAGATATGGAAATATTTAATGATAGATGGGAAAGGTTTTATAAATGGACTAGAGAAAACAAAGTATTATGCTAGATTGTGACGACTGTTAAGATACTGATAAATGGAGATGTATTATATGCATGATGTAATGCATAAGAAAACTGAAATAAAAATATTTTTCAAAAAAAAAGAAAATTAATGATTAGTTATTTACCACTTGAACTAGATAATTATGGAATCATAGCAAGGTGAACTGTCTCCAGTTTAATAGGCTCATCATTCATATTTGGACATCTTTTCTGCTGTACTTTACTGGAAGGAGAAAAATAATAATTAACAATAACGATTTAAATTGTTTTATTTAACTAAAATGATAACATTATATAGCATATGTATTTTTGTATTTGCTTAAACATCCATGAGGATACACTGATAAAAATTTCAATATTTCTGGAGTATTCTGCTCAAAAAGTTTAACTTTCATTTGTACTGCTTGCCCCTCCCTCTGTAGCATCTCCTTATCCAGACCTATTTGATCCCAAATAATCTTATATTCATTGAACTTCTTGAAACTTATCATTCATTGAAGTTCTTGAAACTTAGCACTTAAGAGATAAGGGGTTGATTCTGTATGCATAGATTTGCAGAGGACCAATAGGACTGAGATCTCTTAACTCTGTATATTTATTTTATAAAAATTTTGCTGTGAAGAAGAGGCATGTGATCTCTGCAGACACAAATTCGCAGTTTTGAGAACTGTAAAACCAATCATATGTGATAATATCTTCTAGATAGGAAAACTGCCCAATAATCTTACAGAAACCTCTGGAAGAGCATGACATAGTGAAGGGATTAATGGAATTCATTTACACAAAAATTAAAACATTGAATGACTATTCCACCTCATGCTATATAATTAAAAACTAATCCTTATTTCATGATGAATAACTTCTGGACTACAGTATATCTTAAATTTAAAAAAAACCTATCTTTAGATAGATTTTTCCTCAAAATGCATTTTATTTAAAAAATCCAATTTAAAATTTAAAAATCTGTTTTAAATAAAATCTGATTTAAATTTTAAAAATCTGATTTATTTTTTTAAAATCATTGATTTTTTAAATCCACCCTTTGTTCAGGATCCCAAACTGCTGCAAAGGATCTCCAGAACAGCTCTGTTGTGCAGCCTCACCAGAATGCTAGGTTGTTCCAAGTGACATGGTTAGGTACTTAGGAGGATCAAGTCTGGATTGTTGTCAAGTGTACCTTAGTCAAGGGAAATACTGACAGTAGGCCTTGTTGGGAGGAACAAAGCTGACCAATTGAAACATGCAGGACAGGTAGTGCTTAAGGTATGCGGGCTCCAGGTCATAAAGGCTTTAAAAGTTAGTGTCAATACCTTAAATTGAACCCAGAAAGTAATTGGCAGCTGATGAAGGACCTCAGAATAGGAGTTGTGGTCCTACCAGCTAGCCCCACAACTGTTATGACCCCCCACTCAACAGTCCGTGGACTCAGAAGTCTCAGAGAAGGAGCCCAAGGAGCCAGAAACATGCCCTGGGGAAGAGCAGGGAACTCAGGAAGACCCCAGCATGGTAGAAAACTCTGACCTCTCTGTTCCTGAAGCTGCCCCTGAGAAGCCTGCAGTTGAGGCTCTTCCACCAGAACATCCATCTGCCTCCCCCCCCAGTCTTGGGGAAAAGCCCAGGACCTGGACAGTGAACCCACCAGGATCCACCTCCACTTAGCAGGAGGAGCAGAGGCAGCAGGCTCATGTTGAAGTAGCTAAGAGGAGACACAGTACTGGGTTAGCAACTCATTGCTCCAGCTGTGGTACCAGACTAGATTCTGCAGGCTTCTGGCCCAATTAAGACCCTACCAGGGGAGTTCTAGAAAGAGCTTCCAGAACAGCTGGGGCTGCTTTTCCTTGGTCTATTTAAGCTGAGGGCAAGGAAGGGAGCCATGCTGTATCACTTGATTCATAGAGTCACAACCCTTGCGTGTCAGACCCAGCACTAGACCTTGCCAAGTGTTGGTCTCCAGGGGACTCTCAAGGAGATCAGTGGGCAAATTAGCCTGAGGCCAAGGCAACAACAGGCTGCTGCATTGTGCACCAGCTATAGTTTCTGGATTCTCTTCAAAAACAGCCCCATGTAGAGCATGTTACAGTAACTGCCCCTGAGGTTACTAAAGCATGGATCAGTGTGTTAGATCAGATGCCTACATATAGGTGACCAAGCAGGAAAAAAGGGGTTTTTTTGCTGTCATATTTTCCTGTTTTTCCAACAGGAGACTAGGATCCAGCAAGACTCCAAAATGATTAAGTCACTGACACAAAACAATCTTGTATTGGCATTAGGTTTGCCACCAGTTTCCAAGGGGGGGGGATCAAGCCTTTATTAAATATTTTTCTTTTGCAGTAGAAGAATAGAACAGTTTCAAAAAACTGAGAGAAAAATTTAAAACATTTCAGTGATACCCTGTATCTCATCTGTTTTACCATTTATATGTATTGGGGGTAAAAATGACCCTAGTACCATCCTTATACTAATAGCGAAGTTGCCCCCGTGAGTGCGGATATCTAAATCCGTGCTCCGGGGGCAGCTGGGGGGCAGGGAGAGGTGTGTGCACACGTGGGGCAGTCCCCACGTGTGCACAAAAATGCTAAAAGTTGAAAAAAATTCGGGGGGATGTTTAAATCCCCTTGAAAGTGACAGAGCGTCCCCTGCGCATGTGCAGGGAATGCTCCCTCGGAGCCAGCCGGGGGGGGGGGATCGGCCTCGCCGCCGCCGGAGCCCGGCCGGGTCGGAGGCGGGCAGGGGGGGAAACCGGACTCGCCGCCGCCTCCACCGCCTTGGAGCCGGGTGGGGGGGGAGGACCGGCCTCGCCGCCGCCGACTCGGGGAGATCGAGCGGGGGGGGAGGGAGGAGTATCGCGGGTCCCCCTCTTGTAATAGTATAATCTGCAATCTGCAAAGAATTACAATTAGGGAGATAGATGAAGATGCGTAGCCATGTTGGTCTGTCTGTAGCAGTATAAAAGAGTAAGAATCCAGTAGCACCTTAAAGATTAACAAGATTTGTTGTAGGGCAGGCCGGTAGCCAGGGTGGGGCCTTGGGGGGCGGCATACCCTCCCGAATCCACTCTGCCCCTCCTGGGCCAGGAGGGGGAGGAAGCATGCTTCTGATAAGTGTCGTGGGAATCTGACTACACGTGTCTAACACTTGTCACCCACTATGCCTCGATTCTACATCTTGGGTATTGGCCCACGGGCTGTGGAAATATGCAAAGGAGGTCTGCCGAGAGAGTGGAGAGAGAGACTGAAGCACTTCTTTTCATACAAACTCCCCTCTTTATTTAGGTTAGTACCAAGGTTAAATACTTTAGGAGGGTCGGTCAGCCAGGCACTGAAACCGAAAGCCCACAATATAATGCAAATACCGAGTCCCTAAAAGCATGCAAGCATCCACACCAAAATAAGACAGAAACAAAGTAACACACACATAATAGACAACAGAAGGCCTCTGGGCCACTCTTAGAATCAGAGAGACAGCACTTCTCTCTATGACTCCAAGACTGAGCGAAGATGCCTTGCCAGGTACACTGTTCACATTGATCAAAGAGTTACCCAAGAAGTGTCACATTTGTCAATTACATCAGTTTGGCATCAATTGAGGTTTTGATCCTCCGGCTATTAATAGGAGATGGTCCCTTTCATTCCAAGAGAGGGAAATCAAATTGTTTACAGAACATGTACAGATAACAATTTACAATTTGAATTACAACTCCAAGATGATCCTGTCAGGATGTTTCTCTGTGTTTTTTGGCCTGGGAGACAACACAGAACTCTCTGCAGTTATCTCTGATGTACAAAGATGGGTGTGAAACCAGATGCCTCTGTAAGCCACTGCATTGTTAATTACGTGTCCCTTTTGACCAAAAGGCCCTTCTGCCAGATGCAGGTTATTACCCTGAGTTTTACATGTCTAACACCCAAGGAAATTTACATCCCATTCAGGTCCTCCTGGGAATGGAATGCAGGCCCATCCTGTGTACCTGCTGCCAAAGATTTGCAAAGCTCCCTGGGTATTTGGTTCAATGTGGCTAACCTACTGACAGTTGCTGACTCATACAGAAAATACAACAATACAGATTTCATTTCAAATCCAAACTAAACACAATTCTAAATAGTCTTTCCACAATCAGCCAATGGGCTGTCCTAGAGAAACCAGCCTGGATCAGAGAATGTAACCATCATCTGTCGGCAGAGCCCAGTGAGGGGGCCACAACCTCATTTCTGCAGGGCGGTGTTTTCTCTGGCCAGCCTTATCCTACACTATGTGTGTGGAGGGACGGGTGGGCGAGGCAATGCTCAATTGGCCGGCCCAGATGCTGCCCCACTGCCTTGGGGTAGTTGCAGTGCTTGAAGCTGTACGAAGAGGTGCAGGGCTATTTTTTGGGCAGGAACGCACAGGAACGGAATTCCGGCTGGCTCCCAAGTTGGCCACGCCCATCATGAACTCATTAGCATAATAGGCCACACCCAACAGCAGAAACTCATTAGGATTGGCTACATTAGGGGTGTGTGGCCTAACATGCAAAGGAGTTCCTGCTACAAAAAAACCCCCTGGGTTTTGACAACAAACAAGGTAAACAGAATAACAAGCAAAAGGTGGGTATGGCTGGATAACCACACTTCTGGTAACATGTGGGTGCGGCCTAATATGCTAATGAGCAGTGCTGTCAGGGGTGTGGCCCAATATGCTAATGAGTTCCTGCTGTTGGGTGTGGCCTACTCTGGTTTCTCTTCAGATCGCATAAAGGGTGTGGCCTATTATGCTAATGAGTTCCTGCTGGGCTTTTTCTACAAAAAGAGCCCTGATAGAGGTGTATGCATGCCCCTCCCTGTCCCTATCTTTCCCCACACACGCAAGTGCACCGGCTCACCACCAGGCATTTTTTTAAAGTGGTGCTCGGGGCTGCTTTTCAACCTTGGGTTGTCTTCATCTTCTCTTTTTATTCCTTGCATGGGCCACTTGGGTGAATCTCTGCACACAGCTTCCCAGGCCCACCATGAATAAAGCGCTCGAACCCAAGCCAGGAAACAGCCACCCAAACGGTGCATCTATGCAGGCTGCTGCCTGGAGAAGCAAGGGGCTGGAGTGTCGAAGAGACACAACCCACCCAAGCCTGAGAACGAATCAAGCCCCTCTCTCTACTTGTCTGTTTGCACTTTTCCTCCACAACAGCCCAATGAGGGAGGATAGACTCACTATTTTTTTTTGTGATGTTGGAAGTGATGCCATGCCCCCTGGTGCCCCCCCCACCAAAATTTTTCTGGCTATGGGCCTGTGGTAGGATATGAGCTTTTGTGAGTCACTGCTACAATTAGGGAGAATATGGGTCACCAGAGGCCAAATAACCTTTTAAGATTGCGGAAAATTTCTAACAATGTTGTCTACTTTTCCCCCACTTTGTGACTGGTTGACCCCTAAGATTTTGAATCCTTTTCTGCATTGGTATGATTATCTCATTGCAGCTGACAGCACAATTTCTGTTTACTTGTACTTTCACTGGTATAAAATCACAGTTCTGTGCTGTACGAACACACAGTATTTTGGATGGACCGCATGCCTGCAAGCATGTATCTGCTGAGTCACAATCTTCTCTTGTTCCCCCTTCTCTGTTTCTTCTCACCAGCCTAGAGAAATGGACATTTTAAGTCAGTACTGGAAAACTGGAAACTGAAAGTACACTCAGCCACAGACATTGCAATACCACCAGAAATAAGGTACAATATGTCTTTCTCAGTTCAGGTCCAAAGATCTGGATTAGTTTCCTTTCTAAACTCAACAAATGGGGCGTGTTCTCTTCAGATTTTATTAGTTAAGTTCTGAACAAAATGGGCACTCATTCTGATTCCTTTTCATGTTCCTGTTGAGTTCATATGGATTACTTGAACCAATTTTGTAATCTAATTTTATATCATTAAATCCTTATAGCTTGCAAAATATAGGCCAGTTTATAATGTATATAAATATGAATAGACGAAAAGCTGAGAAACATATTTTTCCGAGTAATGGCCCGCCAGTGACAAACTTTGTACAATGGCATTGGATACTGATTTCCAAACTCATAATCTCAGAGCCAGCCGGAGCTGCTGTGCATTGCCTAGTGGGAAGCAGTGTTCCCTCTAAGCTGAGTTAGTATGAGCTAGCTCACAGTTATTTAGCCTCCAGCTCACACATTTTTGTCTTTGCTCAGGAAGGATGGCTCCAGAGCAAACTAATTTATGCAGTAGCCAAATCAGCGGCTCACAACTTTAAGGACGGTAGCTCACAAAGTAGAATTTTTGCTCACAGGGCTCCATAGGTTAGAGGGATCATTGGTGGGAAGCGTTGAAGCATACTCTGGTTCCTCTTCAGATCGCATGCATCTTTCACCTTTTACTAAACTGATTCCTAAACTCAGCTGCAAGAGAAACTGAACTGTGCTTTGAAAACTTGAACCACACAGTCTCCAGAGTGTGGCGATCTGTCATTTGGGGTGGTCCAAATATTTGTGGGGGGTGCAGTCTGGCCCCAGTTTCTGCCTGTGTGCCTGTCCTGGGGGCACCGCACTTTGGA
>NW_015164670.1:0-1325 GCF_001447785.1 Gekko japonicus
CCTGGAGAAGTTGGCATAACAAGGGGTCTTTCCCAGCACCTGACATCCCATGTCAAGGACTGAACCTAGAGCCTTATGCATCCAAAGCATACACTCCAACACCAAGATTCAAACCCCCTCTTAAGGGCTGGAGGCTAACCTAGCTCAATATTTTCTTCCCTGACCAGCAGCAACTCACCAGGTTCCAGGCAAAGAAAGACCTTCCCCCAAAACCAGTAAGCTGAGGTGTGTATTTTTTCAAAACTAGCAATGCCAGGGAGTGTACCTGGGACCTTCTGCATGCGTGTCCCCACCCCATGTCTATTCAAACACTGTTTCTAACTTCCCTACCTTCAGGGGACTCTTTTGACATGGGTCTGTCTGCTAGGAATGCCTGCACATTGCAAAGGCTGGTTATATTCTCAGCCTGAGTGGGAAGTCTGCCCCAGCTCTGTGTGTGGCCCAGAACACACCCCTTGGCAACAGTGAGAAGCACACTGTCTCTCAAGCAGCTTATCCATCATCATCATCAATCTTCTTGCCAAAGAACTTCAGGATTCCTAGAAATACTTCCTGAAAACTGTTACTTGGTGTACCAGTAGAGGTGGCTGCTTAATGGTAGAGCCCTGCCTTTATGTACTGAAGGTTTCAGGTTCAATCCCTGGCATCTCCAATGGAAAAAATAATCACAAAAGAAGATCAGGTGAAATGTTGGACAGATGCTACCAGTGTGTGCAGGGATCATAGAGCTGGATGAGTCTCTTTCACAGGCTCAATAAACAGCAGCATCAGTTAAGGAGGTGGACATTTGTTTTGCATAAAAAGATCTTGGGTTCAATCCCTGGCATTGTCATTTAGGGGCCAGGAAAGGACCCTGGGGGAGGGAACGCAACATGGTATAGCTCGCTCTCATCAGATCTTAGAAGCTAAGCAAGGTCAGTTCTTGGATGAGAGAGGACTCTGCAGAGGAAGGTGTGGCAAACCTACCTCTGCTTTTCACTTGCCTTGAAAGCTCCTTGCTGGGGTCACAGGTAAATGGGTTGCACTTGAGTACATAAAGGACCCTGATGAGCAACTCCCAAGAGCTATGGCCATCAAGCCCAAGCTCTTCTCGACCAGTCACATGAGACCCAGAAAGCAAGTTTCAGCTATCACACAGAGGAGGACAGCAAGCAGAGAAGCAACAGAATCAGGCATAATTTCGCATAATGTCATCACACTCGGGGAAACAAAGGCTGCCTTGGGAAGCAACAAGCCTCTCCCTTCGTCTGGCCCCAGACCATTCCACAGGACCTCCCAAGAAATTAATCACGATACTTTCAGACACAAAGGCTCCTGCTGCATTG
>NW_015164670.1:1363-53144 GCF_001447785.1 Gekko japonicus
TAAAGGTTCTTCATTCACACTGACCCAACAGAGGCCAGCTGGAACTGAAAACCCCAGCCCAATGAACCACTTCCCCTTATTTGGAAATGTTCCCAGCACTTGGGAACCATGACCCCTTCTCACCTTCGACCATTAGGGAGCACTCCTGTTAGCTCCCCTTTATGCAAGCATGAGACAAAGCATCTTTTTTTATTATTATAAGTACCCAAGGGTACACTTTTATTATTATTTTTCCATTATATTCTACAGACATACAGACATACTTACAAACAACACCCAACTACCCCCAACAACATATAACATATAACAAGAGACTTTATCATTTCTTCTGCTTATTAGATTTCTAAATTCATTATCTATTTTACTAAGCTTATCTTTTCTGTGTTCTCAAATTACTACATTTATCTATCAGTTGCGTTTACATTATACCAATCGTAGAATCTCTTCCAAGTTTTTTGAAAAGTCCATTCTGTACCGGCTCTCATCTCAAGTGTCAGTTTGTCATTTTCTGCCGTTTCAAATATTTTGTTTTCCAATATTTGGCATATACTATCCTTGCAGCTGTCAACAAATGAACTAGCAAATACCAATCTGCTTTATCAAAGTCTTTCGGAAATATATTCAATAACAGTATCTCTGGAGTAAACGGGATATTAGTTCTTGGTTTTTTCCCCATTATCTCATGAATCCATCTCCAATACCTCTTTGTAACATCACATCGCCACCACATGTGATAAAAAGAGCCAATCTTATTTTTACATTTCCAGCATTTATCAGAGCAGTTAACATTTTGTTTAGCTAATCTATCTGGTGTAATATACCATCTATAAAACATTTTATACATGTTCTCTTTATATGACACAGCATTAGTTAATTTTATAGTCTTCATCCAAATCTGCTCCCACTCTTCTAAATTAATATTGTGGCCTATATTCTGGGCCCACAAAGCATCTTTTATCAGCATTCAAGCACCAACCCCTATAACTGAAGCATGAATCTATCCCAATGGAGAGGTTTCCAAGGGTTTCATTCCCCTTGCCCTTAAGTACAGTGATAGAAGTGTTTCTGTTCCCACCAAACATTACATACCTCCTACCCTCTTGGATTAACCTTTGGGGTCCAAACTCAGATATCTGAGACCTCTACCTGAGGATCTGGATCTCTGCCTACTAGGCAGACAGATAGCTGTAGTTCATCTTCTCATTGTACCTCTTTTTGGTCTCTTGCCTGTCCCCTTCTTGAGTGATACAGGTTGCACAGTATTGTGTGTGGGCACCTGCATCTAAACATTAATATTTAGTGCTCTTGTTGCATTCCTGTTGTTAGCATTTCCTCAGCTTTCAACATTCTGAATTTCTGTACTTCTTCCCAACTTGGGAAGAAACTTCACCATCTCATCAAATCCCCCCCCCCCCCCCACTTTTTCTTTTTTGTGATACACAAATTGGGTGTGTTTCTTTAAGCTGGGTATATTGAAGCCAAGGCAGCAGTTCCTCGGCATGAGAGAGGTGATTTTCTTCCTTATAGTGTGAAGTCATGCTTCTAAATATAGGTAATGGGGGTACAGTACACTTAGTAACACCGAGTTGCATATACCTCAGCATGCCGGCAATGCTAGCAACAAGGTGTATGTAGTAGGGCTATACGCATTCCACAAGTCTATGCAAGTCCAGGAGAAATGCAAAATTGGGGTACCAGATGGAGAATTCAGGATCCAGGGAATCTCTGTTTCTTTGCCTTCTTTAAAAACAAAAGTTTCTAGCCCTCATGGCTGCAATGGTCAAACTGGAAAGCAGGCCCATTCCCACAGATATGCAACGCAACTAAGGCACATGTATTTCCAGCCACAACGTTAACAGATTTGACGATGCTTAGGTTACACTTTCAGACTTACCTATGAAGCCTTGAGGGCTAGAACACACAGACACACAAAACCAAGCAAGCAAGCAAAGATACCCAGGATCTCAACTCGGTGCTGTATTTGATTCTTTCCCTGCACTTGCATAGAACATGGCACCCAACTCTATGTACATCTCATTTCTAACATTGCTGGCGCACCAACCCAGTGTTACTATGTGTCCTCTGACAGAGTCACCTGAATATAGAAGCATGAGTCATCGTACAGCAGTTTTTTGACATTTTGCTAAAGGCTCTCCAAGTGTACATCAACTCTTATTGCGCTTTTCCCAGTAGCAATTCTGCTCAGGTACAGTTCCCCCCCCCCCCAAATAAAAATATGCAGACAAGTCCTTTGAGAGCATACAACCTCCTAGAGCAAACATTTGCTAAACCATAAGTTGAGAAGTTCAGAGAATGGTTCTTGGAACTGAATGTCTCTTCAGCTGGGGAAGGTGGCCAGAGCTGGGCCCAGTTTAGTGAACCCTTCAACAAACATCAAACCCTTCAACACACACCTACGTCCACTTAAGCACAGAACAATTCTCCTCTCTCACCACACAAAGCCAGCCATAGGAACATTCAAGTAAGCCACCGAAACCAGATGTTATGACCCAGGGGTCTGACAGTGAGCCAAGCTGGTATGCATGCCAGTTTGGTCATACGATCCCCCAAAGTAGGTTCAAATAGCAGCAAGGAGTAGAATGGTTTTCCTGGCACACATCGTCAACAGGCTAGATGATCTCGTTGACCTCGCTGCATTGGCGCCTGCTCCAACACATTTCTGAGGAAATATGGGAAATGCAAGATAGGAGACACAGGAGATGTAGCAACAAGAAGCAATATAGATCTACCTAGTGCATTTCTAGATAGATCGCTTCCTCTGAGTGACACAAAGTGGTGTACAATGGTTCTCCCATCCTCATTTTACTCTCAGAACAACCCTCTCAGGTAGGTCAGGCTGGGAGCCAGTCCATGTTCACCCAGCAAGCTTTATAGCATGTCAGGGATTTGAAGCTGGGACAGACTGGATGGGTAGGAGCAAGCGCAGCCAAACCCTTGCTGCTCAGCCAGTGTCTCAAAGGCCATGGCTTTGGCTCTTCTGTGACAATGCTGCTTGGCATCAGCACACCAACTGCCTCCTCGCACATGTCCACTATTTTGCAGGAGGAGGTAAGGGGGGAACCAATGTCCAGGGTGGGCAGCCCCATAGCCAGGATTTTTTCCTGGAGGGGCTCTAGGGCTCCAAGGGGGCACTAATAAAATTAAATTTAACCTCCCTGCACCTCACCGTGCCTTGCCTGGACCTGCGGCGATCCTCCTCTCCATGGACTGGGGGACTTCCCAGACACTCTGGATGAGCTTGTGCCAGGCAGTCCTACCTACCCCTTCCCAAGGCATGCCTCTGCACAAATCAAAGCTGAGTTTGCCAGCCCCAGCCCTTTCATCCAGCCAGCAGTAACTCCGGGGGCTGAGGTGAGCAATCCTGTGGACCAGCCCGAGTAGAGCTCAGCAAGGGCAGCTTGTGACTCAGCCCCATCCTGCTGCACTCTCCACCTTCCACTCACTCTCTCCACCAGGCTGCAAGTAAGAAGAGGTGCCCCCGGAACCTGGTGCGACCTGCGGCGGGGGGAAGGAGGGGAGAGCTTGAGCTGCACCACTGCGCCAGCCTGAAGCTATTTCTGTAACCCTCCTTCCTTCCACTCACCCCTCGCTGGCTCTTCCTGCTGCTGGGGCTCTGCATAATTGATAGGGGGCTCAGCCCCCAAAGCCCCACTGCTGGCTACAGACCTGATGGTGGGCTGTTGTGGGTCAGCCAGGACTCAGCAACTCCTCAGGAGAAGAGGACTCCACAGGAGAAGAAGAGCCTCAGGAAATCATCTCTGAACCGGCAGAAGCCAGCATGCAAGAAGATGAACTTTCAGGCTTGTCAGAGTTCACAGCTGACAGCTGGTACAGAGCCACCAGCATCTTGCAGCCCTGTTCCACAGAGGAAACCCAGGTGGCCGTTACCAGCCCTCCAGTTTCACCCACACCCTTTGAATGCCGGAGACAAAGGCTTAGAATGACCTTGGACTGTTCGACCTTGCTCTGAGCTGGACTTTGCTCTCTTGGCAACTGACCTTTGGACTGAACTTCAACTCTGACCCTGGAATTCAGCTTGGACTGACCCTAGATTCTGACATGGACACTGCTGGTCAGGTCTGAGCAAAACAGCCCCCTGCAGTGGTAACCTGTAACATCGCAGGGGCCACTCGGTATGCCTTGTTCCCCGACCATTTTAATTTCCCAGTCTGCCCTCATTTAAACCCAGGTCTCCTATATCCCAGTCTGACACTCTAGTCACTACACCCACACTCGGAATAGGGTCAGCAATTCACTGCAAAACGTCCACGTGAGTATGCCAAAGCTTGTCTAAATTGTTGTTAATGCTGCAGAACTGAGGCCACGTTTCTTATGAGCAAGTATATGCACATAGATGTGAATCCACTGTACATAAATGCACATATATGTGCATTCACTGTAACATGTGAACAGGGCTAGTATAAGGCAGCTTCTTGTGTTCAACCAGTGCCAGGCATAGCTGGGCAGGAATACGGCTCTGGGTCTACAAAGCTGGTCCCTGAAGCTAGCTCATCATTCTCTGTCCTCTAATGGTGTCTCCCCATCTGCTTGATCAATGTCTGTTTCTGTTACCTCTCCTTTCAACTCATCAAAACACTTTTGAGATATGAAAAATGCATTAGCCCTACAGCCACGGAGCACTTTGGAAGGTCATCAGATGTTGTCACCCTAACCCAAGCCTAGATAACAGTTATTAGAGTCCAAATTGTACTGCCTTTGAAACAATCTTGGAAACTTTGATTTGTTCAAGATGGGTTTACTGGTCAAGGGGGTAAGGCTGACGGCTGGGATCGGGTTGCACCCATTCTGACCCAATGCCATGGGTTAAGGGTTTGTTCTAAGCGCTGGCTTTGTGCCTGAAAGCCCCTACAAGGTTTGGGACCAGGATTTTTAAAAGACCTTCTTCAAAACTGAGCAATTTTGTCTTTCTTCTGTGCTGGAAAAGGTAACCTACACAACCACTACCACATAACCAGGCTCTTCACCTAATTTGAGGGTCCCCTCCCTCCGCCCAAGGTTATTTTAAAGTTAAGTTAAAGACTTCAAGAGATCTAGTCACTGATCTCTTTCATCTTGGCTAGCTGAGCCCAGAGAAGTATTATGTACTGGAGCAGGCACCTTTAGAATTCTGACACAGGGTTGTGGGCACAAACACAAAATGTGGGCACAAACACCACCTCTGGAGGTGGAGCCAACCTCAAAATGGCTGCCCTGGAGGCAAAGCCAACCTCAAAATGTCAGGGAGTCCGGTTATGAAAAACTCTAATTTTAAACTCTTCAGCATTTCAGGCAGAAGCTTTGATTAACAGAATGCCTTTCAAAATGAGCCTACCTCCAATCACACCACGAAGATCCTTGTGTTCTGGTAGTAGCTGCTGCTGAAGGGTTTTTAAAAAAATCTGCACAGCCAATCAGAAGCCCCGCTGGGCAAAAGTTTTATGGGCCACACCCGCTTCCTTAAAACACTTGGCGGGTGCCAAGAAAGGTGTTAGGGGGGTGCCATGGCACCCACGGGCACCACACTGGGGACCCCTGTGCCCGGAAAGAAATAGAGACTGCTTGTGGGGGAAGGGAGAAGTCATCCCCTGGAGATCCTGAGAAGGAAGCAGTTTTGCACCAAATCCATGCAAACTTACAGGCAGCACATCATTTCTTAGAATATGTTTGAGTTGTTTTACAAAAGATTATTCAGAAAGGTGTTTTGGAAGCAGCCACAATTTTTGTTACCCTAAATACTAACCAAAGCCCTCAAAATACGGCTGGCGACTTGTTTGCGTCCCTGTTCACAACAGGTAGAGGAGCTGTTCCACAATGCCTGCACCAGTTTTAGATCACACACACACACTCGGCCTCTAGCTTCAGAGCATCACTCTGCACTGGCAGCAGGCAGCAGCTCAGGGATTCATAGAATCATAGAGTTGGAAGGGGCCATACAGACCATCTAGTCCAACCCCCTGCCCAATGCAGGACCAGCCTAAAGCATCTCTGACAAATATTCGTCCAGCCTCTTCTTGAAAGCTGTCAGTGAAGGGGAGCTAACCACCTCCCTAGGCAGGGAGAAATGCACAGAGTAATACAGAACTCCTACTCCAGACCACTTGCCCAAATCCGGCCGAGGTCATCCACGGCCAAGAGTAATTACGGGCCTACCAGCTAACCCAAATGAATCACAAATCACTTGTAAGAGGAGGATTTTCTGCAGGGCCTTGTGTGTGCTGCTGTGCAGCAAGAACAGACTCTTACGTCAGGATGGACAAGGAAGAGAAACTGACTGGATCTCGGCAACGGTCTTATTTTGGCAGGGCACGTTATGCTGAAAAGGGATGCACTAACTCACAGGCAGCGCAGAGGTGTGTGCATGGCTACCTCCTGGGTAGTAATGACAAATCATTTAGTGTCCCTGATTAGAGTCCCACTGCTGGGTTTTACTTTAAGGAAGTAAATACCTCTAGGCTGGTACCTGCAGAAGGCCCTGGTCAGATGAGCAATTCCTGTTGTGGTAGAGCGGAGGAGGAGAAGTGGTCTCAGAAATAACAGGGACCAAGGCCATTAAGGGCTTTGTACCTGATAGCCAGTACCTTAAACTGAGCCCTGCCTTTCCCTTATGGCTCAATGCAATTACAATAACTAAAAAAAGATATAAAACAGAACAAAGAAAATTCTACAGAATATTATGCTTAAATACCATTTTGTGAGATTTCTGGGTGCCACAAGACTCTTGATATTTTCACTAACTGGGCTGAAGGCCCTGCCATTCCCGACAGCGCTTGACAAAGTATCTCAGAACCTCTGGCAGAGCACAAAAATAGTTTCTTCTGGAGAGAACTGGGCCAACTGCCACCCACGCACGTTAGCAGGGAAAAGCCTGGTCTCCTTTCTGCTGCTGCCCAGAAACAGTTGGACAGCGATCCAGGAAGTTTACTTAAACTCTGAATAGTGGACAATAGCAAACAAGATTTTCCAAGCTCCCAAGCCAGTTTTGCAAGTCCAGATTATGTAAAACACCTCAAATGCATTGTGAGTGGAGAAACGGCAGCCTGTTCTTGCCCTCGGCCAGCTGGCAGAGGCTGCGCCACCAGGGCTATCAGCCAGCTGGGAAGAACCAGAGAGAGTAACTTCAGACGGTGGGGGAATTGCGTCACCCTGACAGATCATGAGGCAAGGCAGGCAGGAAAAGCAGTGCAGTTCTATAGCAAACTCCTTCATTTCTTATATAGTATTTCATTTCTCTCCCTCTCAACAGGCTGTTGCCATCTAGAAAACAGTTTTGTTTATGTAGATATTTATATCGCTGACGCTGAACTGCAGGCTGTGGAAGGTCAGTAGTTCAGCAGTTCGAGACCCGAGTAGCCGCATGACAGAGTGAGCTCTCGTCTCTAGTTCCAGCTCCTGCCAACCTAGCAGTTCAAAAGCAAGAAATTGCAAGTAGATAAATAGGTACCACTTCGGTGGGAAGGTAACAGCGTTCCGTGCGCCTTGGGGTTTAGCCATGCCGGCCACATGACCATGGAAATGTCTTCGGACAGCGCTGGCTCTTCGGCTTTGAAACGGAGATGAGCACCGCAACCCTAGAGTCGGACTCGACTGGCTTTTGAGCAAGGGAACCTTTACCTTTTCTTTTTACCTTTTCTCCCCAACAGAGACCCAAAACTGCTTCCAATGTTATTCTCCCCTCCACCATTTTATCCTCACAACAACAACCTTGTGGGGCAAGATTGGGCAAAGAGAGAGTTGTCCAGGCCAAGATGATCCAGCAAGCTTTTTGGCAAGTGGGGATTCAAACCTGGGTCCCCCAGATCCTATTTCAGCACTTGAATGGCAACAGCACGATGGTATTTTAGAAGGTGCAGAAATTATTAAACCAAAAGTGTAATAACATGCCTAAATGAGGCTAGTTTTTCTGAACTTTGGAGTGGGACATATCTACACAGGGAAGAAGAGCAAATAACTCAGGGGGTCATTGTACAGCAGCACCAGCCACAACCCAAAGGGCGCTCTTCAGCAATGCACAATGGGTTGTATTCGCCGTTCACCAAGTTCCCTGAATGCATATCACATACAACGTGACACAAAACTGAGATTCCCCAAGAATAAATGCTTTAAGTAATTCCAAGCTTGGGTGTCAGCTAACTCTATGCTAAATAAACATGTATCGCTGCTAAACGAAAAAGCAAGGCTCTAGACCTCAAGGCTGTGAAGTCTTGAAGATCAATACACAAGAACACGTCTGCTAGATCATTCCCAAGGATCCATCTCACGCAGCATTCCGTCGCCCACGGGAGTTCTAGAAGGTCCAGAAGGGCCACAGCCTCCCCCTGCTGCTGCCCCAACCCCACAAACATCCAATCCAATCAAAATACCTTCATTGGCATAGAAAGAAAGAAAAAAGGTACAACATGGCAAATTTACAGAGAGTTTCAATTATGAAAACCATCAAACATCAGATAGAAAAGCTAACCTTTTGCTCCCTGATTGTTATGGCAGCCAAGAGGTACCTTGCAACTGAACTTGTAATATGGGAACATCGGTCAGATAGTAAAAGAGATACTAACTCTGCCTCAGATAGACCGTGAAAGTTAGACACAATAGGTTTAATTATACAGTCCTGCACGTCCCCATAAAAATCACAATGAAGTAAAGCATGGGCTACCATTTCTAGGTGCCCTCCTTTACATGGACAAAATAACCCCACAAACATAAAGGCCCATCATGATTAACAGATCTGACCACCGTGAATTTAGGAAATCTCCCTTTAAAAGGCATTTACATGGTTATGACATCTTATGGCATTGAGTTCCACAGTTAACTCTGCATCAGGTGAAGAAGTGCTTCCTTTTGTCTCTCCAGAATCTACAGTTCACCAGTTTCATTCCGTGCCCAGGGTTCTGGGAGATGAGGAGAAAAGCTCTCTCACTGCAGCATTTCTAATTGCATAAACCACTGAACTAATCATTACCTCCTCCTCCCCAGTTATTTCACCAGTATATACTGGCGGTTTTGAAAGCTAAGAATTTTTGGCAGTACTTGTTATAGGAGGGGGAAATCCTCCCTTCACTACCAAAACATGCCCAGTAACTGCAGCCACAGATGGTCAAGTCTCCCACTGAGTCCAAACTGTTCTTGTCTAAAAGTACAGTAGCCACTGTCTCACTACGTGTTAGGGTTGCCAAGTCAGAAGCGGCGCTGGAGCGGGGGACTCCAGCGCTGCTTCGGGAGTGCGCATGCACGGGCACGCTGGGGGTGGGGCCACGACCATCCAAGGGAAAACCATAGAGTTTTCCCTTGGATGACTGTAGCCCCATCCCCAGCGTGCCCGGCATGGTCGCGTCACTTCCGGGTGACGTGCACGTCGCGTGCTTTGGGGGTGGGGTTCCCCCCGGGGCCCGATCCACCGGCGGCAGGGAACGGGCCTCTGGGGAGGGGGTTTCCCCGCCCCCCAGGGGGACTTGGCAAGCCTACTACATGTGCAGGTTGACGAGGTAAACTGGTAGCCAAGGTAGTCAAAAGGAAAGAATCCAGTAACAATATGCTAGAGCAGGAGTCCCCAACCTTTTTGAACCCTTGAGCACCTTTGGAATTCTAAAAGAGTGTGGTAGGTGCAAGCACAAAATGGCTGCCATGGGAGATGGCACCACAAACACAGAGGAAGCCCAAGTGCAGGAGAGATGAGAGGTAATTAAAAAAATACACTGGGAAAGAGGAGTGAGAGAGAATAAAACCAACTCTGTGGTGACAACTGGCCCTGAAACAACACTGTTTTAATCTGCCCAGCCAATCAGATCACCGGTGGTCAATCAAAAGCCCAGTTGGGCAGTGCCTGACTTGGGCCCCACCCACTTTCTAAAAACACAAGGTGGGCGCTAGAAGGGGTGACAGCGAACACCATGGCACCCACAGGCACCAAACAAAGGACTTCTGCTCTAGAGAACAAGATTCCAAAGATGCCAGAGGGACTGCATGCATAGCACATAGCTGTAAGCACAATCTAAAGCACATAGCCCATTTACGTAATTCAGTCTTATTACATTGTTTATCTTACACTGTTTTATTGCATTGTTTCTATATTTTGTCATCTGCCTCTGAGTCTCAGTGAGAAAGACACACTACAAATAACGTCAATAAATAAATTTACACATGCATAAGCTCTGACAGGATCCAAGTGCTTAACTAAGTCGTTGCAATAGATGCAGTTCCCACTGAAAACACATCTGCGTCAGAAAGCTCTACTGACACTTTGCAACATTCACAAAGCATTTCCCTTAAAGACAGGTCATCACTGGCAACCTTTCAGATTATCAGATCACAACAAGACCATTTTGCAAACCAACTGTGTTATTTCCTTAGCCCCATTCATTGTGCCAAAGGACAAGGAGTTCAAACAGAACCAAAACTAAAAAAGAACAGACACATGCCCAAAACAGATCAAAACCTTAAGCATCATTTGAAAATCTGTACCTCTGAATTGGACTAGAGTTTTTACCAAAAGAAAAGTCAGGCTAATGTCTTGAACTAATAGCTTGACTTAATGCCATTTCTTTTAGCAATACACTCACAAGCCCCATTAAAAATGAACCAGGCAAACTAATTTTTGGAAGCATTTTTATAGAGGGGAAGTTTGTCTAGCCTTCCATATTCTTAAAGAGTTACAAAACAGCAGGCTAAGGGCACCATCCACTGTGACTGAACAGTGGAAATTCAGAACAGGATAACCAGGCCCTATTCATAATACTTCAGGCATGGGTCTCCACCAACATCTTTTCTGGCACTCGCCAAGTGTTTTTAGGAAGTGGGCGGGGCCAGGGAGTGGGTGGGGCCAGGTAGGGCTTTTGCCCAGCAAGGCTCCTGATTGACTGTGCAGATTTTTAAAAAGCTTTGGCAACAGCTGCCACCACAGCACTGTGTTACTGAAGTAAAGCTGAGGCAATCATTCTGTGGCTGGGTCTGCCTCCTGCATCAGCCATTTTGTTGCTGTGCCCACCACACCATGTCAGAATTCCAAATGTGCCCACAGGCTCAAAATGGTTGGGGACCTCTGGTTTAAGGTATACACTGAAGTTTTAGAGTTCTATGCATTTAGGATACATTATCCAGTGATTTTTTTAACAGCCCTTTACAGTAGGCCAGTATCCCACTTTACAGAGGGAGGACTGAGGCCAAAAGAAACAGGTCGCCAGGAGAGTTCACATCCGAGGGAAGACTCGAACCCATGACTTCCCATTTCATAGCCTCTTAGCCACTATGCTACATCAGCTCAGCTATGACTACTCATTCTGGTCATATTATTTCACATAAGTTTCACAATCCTTACATTTTGCAACTGGCAGGGCACCCCAATGTTGTGCATGTTTACTCAGAAGTAAATCATCAGGATTTACTCTCCCCGGTGAGCACGGAGAAAACCACAGCTTCGGTTGCAACTTGCAACAGCTTCACTTGCTCCTCCCAGCTTTGCAAGCCACTGCTGTGAATCATGTTCAAGTTTTCCTGCATGAACCAGAATAGAACTAGTTCCAGAGTTTACCAAACGGCTGCCAGTTTGAGCTGAAACTCTTCAGTCGTAGCTGAGCCTAAACCCAAAATGTTAACAGCATAAGTCACTGGGCAAGCCAACTACCCCACTGGGGCTTTGAGACCGTGATCTGTCTTCCCTACGGCAACTCACTTTTTCCTTCTGTGCTCTTCTGGCAACATTTATAAGAAAACACTGATCACACTGAAAGACTCAACTGAAATGTAGAAATGAGAGTGCAGCAATTAATCTCTTGCTCCTATGCAAAACAGCAGAACGAGGATCTAAACATAAGCTCTCAAGGCCTAGTTTTATTTAAATTTGGCCTAGACTTAAACTGGCATCCTGAGCAGGCTCTTTGTTCCTTTACCCATTCCCCCCCAAAACCCAGCAACACATCTCCCCCATTTCAGCCTATTTCTCCATTCTTTCCACTGACTGATCAGAGTTCTTCCTGGCTCAGCAATTCTTATAATTATGCATGAGATGGAGAGAGTTGACAAAGATACATTTTTCCCCTCTCCCAAAATACTAGAACTCAAGGGCACCCAATGAAGCTGATGGGCAGTAGGTTCAGGACAGACAAAAGGAAATACTACTTGACACAGAGACTGATTAAAATGTAGAATTCGCTGCCAGAAGGAACTGGTTTTCCACTGTGTGAGACAGGATGCTGGACTAGATGGACTATTGGTCTGATCAAGCAGGGTTGTTCTTCTGAAAAGAGATGGCCACAGGAATGGACAGCTGAAAAGGGGATTAGATAGATTCATAGAGAATAAGTCTATAATTGGCTACTAGCTATGGTGATGGAGGGGAACCTCCACATTCAGAGGCAGTAACCCTCTGAATTCCTATACTAGGAGGCAACATCAGGGGAAGGCCTTGGGCTCTATGCCCTGTCATTGGCCCTCCAAAGGAACTGGTTTTCCACTGTGTGAGACAGGATGCTGGACTAGATGGACTATTGGGTCTGATCAAGCAGGGTTGTTCTTCTGAAAAGAGACCAGCCAGACTACTGCCCGTTGCTGTATTTCCAATGTGGGAATGAATGTAGGCGCCATCAGAACTCCTCTTCCCAGAGAACATGCTAACACCACCAGCCAATAAAATATTGTGCCTGCATGCATCTCACGGAGGATGCCGATAAGATCAAGTCATTATAGTATGGGCTGAAAAATCTGCTTCCAACCATACAAAGTTTTGTAACAGCCAGCTTGATGGAGTGGTCTGGCGAGCTCAAAACCTTGCACAATGTTTTGCATCAATTTAGTTGGCCCTAATAACAGACATAACATGGAGCTTGCTGCTGCACTACAGTCACTGGAACCCTCACTGGCTAGAATTCTCCCCTCTTCGCGTAATGAAGGCAGGAGAGCACCAACTACTCAGAATATAAGAGACAGGAGGGGTCCCCCAACCAGGCTAAAGCTAAAGCAGCGTGATTAATCCACTCAGCCAATTCTACCTGGAGAGGGGAAAGACTTCCTTCAATCATGGCTAGCTTGACCATGCAGGCACAATGATCAAGCAACGCACCATTCAAAAGGTCCCAGCTGTCCCTGAAGGTGTGTTCAGATCCAATTCTGACACAGCTGGTTCCCTGCCACACTGATACCATAGCTCTGAATCCTCTGCTGTGCCAATGGAGGTTTGTGTGACACCCTCACCATTTGTGCTCCCTTCCTTCCCATATCCAAAGTCTGGTTCACACGCACAAAGAAAGAACAATGCCTAGTAACCCGAATCCTACAGATTAATACACTAGGAACAGGCCTAGCACATTTCCTGATAACTACTGGTGGTGGAAAGTGCCCTCGAGTCACAGCTGATATCTGGCAACCCCATGGGGGTTTCAAGGCTAGAGACGTTCAAAGGTGGTTTGCCAGTGCCTGCCTCCGTGTCACGACCCTCCTATTCCTTGGTGGTCTCCCATCCAAATACTAACCAGGGCCAACCCCACTAAGCTTCCAAGATCTGATGAGATCAGACTAGCTTGGGCTTTCCAGTTCAGGGCTATTACACACTTGAAAAACTGCTCCAAGAAAGGGGGAGGAAGCAGTTTTGTGACTGACACAAAGGTCAGCCAACCAGGTCTAGTGCTCTACATCAATGGTCTTCAGCCTTCCCAAATTTGGGACCCACTAAACTGTGAGTATGTGATAGGCAGTCCTGTGGCCACAGAGAATGAAGGAAGGCCATAGTTAGTTCAAAGCTAGAACTGACAGCAACAGACCAAGAATGCCCAGGGACAGGAAAACACAAAGAGGTGGCCCACAGTAAGGAACAAGCCAGGATTCAAGAGATGGAGGAATCTATTCGAAGAGAACCAGCATGGTGCAATGGTTACAGTGTCAGACAATGATCTGGGAAACTTGGATTCAGATCCCTACTCTGCTGCGAAAGCTTGCTGGGTGACCTTGGGCCAGTGACATATTCTCAACCTAACCTACCTCACAGGGTTATTGTGATGATACAATGGAGGACAGGTAAACAATGCAAGCCACTTTGTGCTCTCATTGAGAGAGGGGAGAAGAAATGAAGCAAATACATAAATTAACTACCAAGTATCCTTAGCTTACTATCCTGTTGTTCCTCCAATCAGGGAGCATGCAAAAAGTGGCATAGCTTGCTTTCCAAGCATGGCCACTATAAGTAGGTGTCCACAGGGAAACCAGTAGATAGAGGTCAGAGGTCAAAGACCTTTGCTCTAAGTGACAAGCAGGTAGGTCAAGAACTGTGTGACAACATAACCAGGAGTTTGAAAAACCTGCACAAAATATCCTTTTTCAAATCCTCCCATCATTCCAAGGAGATCAGCATTCCAAACTGTGCCATCAGCCGATTGAGAGGATCGATGCTTTAAGTGCTCCTGCAAATCCGATACACATGCACACAAATTTCAGTTTACATGCTCTCTTTTGCTCTGCCTGGTATATCAGGGTCCTAGCGATCAATCCCTTAGATTCTGACAAAATTACTTATTTACTGGCTGATGCGGACAAATACAAGGACCAAGCCAGCCAGGACTGGGGAGGAATCATGGTTCAGAGAACATCCACTTTCCATGCAGAAGGTCCCAGGCCCGATCCCCAGCATCTCCAAGGATCAGGTAGAACGGAATGAGAAAGATCACCACCTGAGATCCTGGAGAGTCACTTCCAGGCAGAGTAGACAATACCAGGCTTGACAGACCAGTCATCTGCCTTTCACCGGTAAGGCAGCTCCATATGACACCAGAAAGTCCATATTTGGATCTGCACTACATTTGTCATTGCAAAACAGCAGCCACTTAACACTCCCCCTCCCTTTAGACAGGGGCTGCACCACAGGGGAAGGAGGGGTGATTCTTTCCCCTTCCACTACTTTCCTAATCCTTAAACTACTATAGGCCCCACAGGAGAAAAACATACAGGCAGGTAGGTGGAATGATGTTTGAAATCAGTAAAACAGCACAGAGGGGTGGGCTAGGGACAGATTCAGTTTCCTCTCCACTTGCATTGAGTCCACACCTACCAGTCTCCACTGATTAGTAATAAGCATATTGGAGATCTGTTCATAGATCTCCCAACATCTGGGCTTACATTAGAACAGTTTTACATACTGAAGCAACTTTGAAAATGAAAGTTAGTATGTTAATACTGTTGTAAAAATAATCAAAAGTATTTAATACTCAAGAGTATCAATGGATCTTGCTCTATTGGAAAGAAGAGATTTCTTTGCTTTTAAAACCTTTATTTCTAAGGGTAAAGGTACACGGGAAAACTACAAATAAACAGAACATCTAACAGCTACATTTTCTAAGCTGCCTATAGTTCAACACTAACACAGAGATAATGGAGAATCTGTCCTTCTTCTCGACCCCTAGAAAGGAAGTCACCTGAAACAAACAACCAGTCTGTATCACAATAGAAGCTACTTTTCCTGGGCTAATTCCCCATTGGCTCAATGCCAGGTATCCCTTCCAGGTCAGTCTAAACAATAGCAATACTAGGCAAACAAGTTAACTCTATAATGACTGGATTGTCAGATCATGTAAATACATACATTTCCAACAAATACCTTTGTAACAGCCTCCAGGAAGGGGTCAGAGTGCCTTCTACCCTCCTGACTTTCTAGCAAGGCCGCAAGACAGAGCTGTTCCAGAGAGCTTTGGGCGCAGCGTGAACCCAGACAAAGGGAGAAGGCCCAGCCGGTTTGGGCATTAAGTTGGCTTAGTTTGTGTTTCCAATGTTGATTTTATTCCATTTTGATACCTTCACACACACACACTGCTGTTTCTCACCTTGGGTCCCACGATGCCTGGGAGAAAGGCAGCTATGTGAATGAAGTCTACCGCTCTGACTGGGGCCACGGCACTGTGCGGTCACTGTTAAGAGCTGATTCATCTACACTCATATTTGCCTGAGCTTTTCAGAGCTTGGAAGCAGGGTCAGCCATGGTCAGTACTTGAATGGGAGACCACAAAGGGAGGCCAAGGTTGCTATACAGAGGCAGGCAATGGCAGGCTACCTCTCTTCGTCTCTTGTCTTGAAAATCCCATGAGGTGGATTTCATGGGATTGCCATAAATCAGCTGCACCTTGACGGCACTTTACTATTACCATAGTCATATTTATATCCTACATCCCAAACTGACTGCATGTGCCACATGTCATTTGCGTCTTAGATTTCCAAGGAGTCTTTTTTTTTAATTACTTAATTAAAAAGTCTTGTGGCACCTTAAATTGTTATCAGCCGCTGCAGGAGAGTAGCTCGGAATACAGCTGAACAGCTAAGCAGAACCTCTGCTGCGCAACAGGGCACATTGTTCTTGGACCTGCTCCACTGAGATCAGCATGCAGCACTCTCCCCCAGGAGTTGGAAGGCCTCATTGCACAGTGCCTCATTGCACAGTATGGCTCCAGGCACCCAGTTTGATGACATCTATCACAAGTCAGGATCTTGGGAGGGAGACCAGCCACATCTGAGTTCAGGTTGGGGTCTTCCTTGTTCCTTAGCAGGGCCTGTTTTTCAAATCTGTTCTGATGTTCATGATTTGAACATTTCTGAGCAGATACTAGAATTCTTAGTGGCCATTTTAAAATGTCCTAACAGGATGGTTAATGGTTGATATTATTCCTTAAGTTTTAAAAAAATAACATCAATTCCCAAATACCTCAAGGAAGAAGAAAAATAAGAGATTGGATTTATACCCCTCCCTTCACTACCCAAAGGAGTCTCAGAGCAGTTTACAATCTCCTTTCCCTTCCCCTCCCCACAACAGACACGCTGTGAGGGAGGTAGAGCTAAGAGAGCTCTTTCGAGAACTGCCCTTGAGAGAACAGCTGTGAGAGAACTTGTGACTGACCCAAAGTCACACCAGCAGCTGCCTGTGGAAGAGTGGGGAATCAAACCCGGTTCTCCCAGATTAGAGTCCGCGCTCCTAACCACTAGACCAAACTGGCTAATTACTACCAAAGATATTTTAGCCCACCATTCCTTCAAAGATCTCAGAATAAGAGACAGGGTTCTGCCCACCTCACCACAGCGCTGTGAGGTAGGCTACATTGAGAAAAAGCAAAGGGCCAAAGGTCACCAAGCAAGCTTCCTGGGCACAGTGGTATACCACATTGGATTATGCTTCTTTTGTTGATGGTTGGATAAAGCACATCTTCTGCAGGCCTTCTATTTTTTTGGCACAACTGATGGCAAAGTTTGCCTATTCATATGGGTCTGTATCCAAACCCATGGAATTACTCATGGGAAAGACACCTTTAGTTTCAGTTACATGGTTTGACCCCAACCCATTGATTTAGATGCATGTGATATGCTGACTATGTTCATTCCAGTCAGGGTGTCAGCTATGCTGCCATGGGGATTGGGACGCTCAGTCAGAGTCTGTGTAAATTGCTTTCGCATTCCTGTCTATGCTTTGCGCCGAAACACTTATCGATAACGATGTGCAGGTGGGAGTGTGTGTTGTCTGCCTTTCCAGGCAGCCGTGAGAGCCGGACAGTTCCCAGCTTCGCCTAGAAACAGTTTGCTGGCTTTAGCCCGCGCGCGGGAGGGTGCCTAATTGGCCAGCACAGTGGGGGTGCGTGCATACGAATGCCCTATATCTTATTAGGTCCAAGGGACAACTGCCATTCTTAACAGTGACTATGTTAATGCATCTATAGCTCTTCAATAAAAGTATAACCTTTCCTGAAAGCGTGTACTCCGTTGTTGGCTGTGGGTTCTGACATTCTGTTAAGAATCCTTCATTCTCTATCTACGTGCCTCTCTTCTAAATTGAGATGAGCACCGGAGAGGAGAACCCTGATCTCGAGGACAAGGAGGAGGAGGAGGGCAAAAAGGAGCCAACCCCTACCACGACTGGGGGGGTGCCTCCTACGACCCAGCCTTCAGTGCCAGTGACAGCATCTGGGATGGGTGCTGTCCTGAAAACCACCTCCACATTGATGTTCCTGACTCAGGGCCCAGACATCCACCCCGGCCGGGATATCAACCGAGCTACAGCTGGGGCCACTTTAACCCGGATTCTACGGAAGAGACTTATATGCTGACACAAGAGCCCCGGAGAGATAGCAGGTTTGACCTGGGGTTCCCAGCAGGAACTTTACCCCCCGTATGGGGCCTCCTTCGAACCGCAGCCGAAAGCGTGGGTGATGGAGCAGTCGAAGGCGAGGAGTGGGTGCGTGTCCCCAGACGGGGGACTGGAGTGGGCCCACAGGATGAAGGTGGCTGACCAAGAGTGGCGGCAACTGCAGAGGGCCATGGAGAATCTGTTCTAGGCGATCCCGCAATTGGTAACTCAAGCCATCAGAGAAGAAAGACAGGCTCAGCCAGTGGCACCCCCGCAACAACAACCCCCGCAGCAACCCCCACCACCTCCCCAACCACCACCGCCGGGAGACGTGCCCAGGCCGGCTCCAGGGGAGGTTCCGGTTTCAGCGCCCCCACCAGCCAGTCCAAGGGGTCCCGCGGTCCATCGTCCAAAGGACCTCATCGAAGCCACGTTAGACCGGAACCCTGAAGAACTTGCCTACTTTGTGGTTCGAGTAATGAAATTCGTGGAAAGGTCGGGCCACCTGTTCCCAGATGACAGCAGTCAAGTGGACGTGGTGGTGGCCTGCCTGAGGGGCCCTGCAGCGCCCTGGTATGTGGGGCTGCACAACGCACGGGGCCCTGAGGTAATAAATCTGGACGCTTTTATGTGAGCCCTGCAGGCTCAATTCGAGGATCGAAATGCTGGGCCAAAAGCAAGGGCGTTCCTATGCACTCTGAAGCAAGGGAAGCGCACCGTGCGGGAATACTCGGAGTTCATGCTACACGCAGCCAAAGTCCAAACGTGGCCTGATCCGGTGCTAGCCGAGTTATACCGCGTGGGGCTGAATTCAGAAATCCGGGAGACTGTCCTACAATCAGTGGATCCAGTCTCCCTCCCGGCATGGATGCACGAAGCAGAGAGCGCTGAGACTCACCTGAACACCCTATGCTTGGACATCGCCACTGCGGGAGGCAAGCCCACCTCTGGCAAGCCAGCGTGGCAGCCAGAGGCTACACGGGAGCAACGCATGCTCTGTGTCTGAAGTGTGGGGAAAAGGTCTGTGTCTGAAGTGTGGGGGAAAGGGGCACTTCGCGGCCAATTGCAGTGGGAAACAGGGGCCAAGCGACCAGGCGAAAGGGCGCCCTGCCACCCCCGTAAAAAAGCCGACCGGGAAACCGAAACACGCCAAAGCCTTGCAAGCCCAAAATACCACAGCATTGCCATGCGGCGTCCCTGGTGTGATGATGTCATTTCCGTGTGACATCATCACATCAGGGATGTTGCACCGGGTGGTGTCTATTGGGGGGTGGGGCTTCCACCCACCAGCCAGCTGGCCAGTGGCAGGCAGGAGTCCACCAAATTGGGGGATCCCCCACTCCTACTTGGGGGCTGGCAAACCTATTGCTCCCTTTCACAGCTAAATACAAGGTTCACTTAGGTCAGTGATCTGCAACATGGTGCCCGTGGACATGAGGTTATCCAATGTGTTTCCTGAATCCCACTTGCTTGTGCCCTAAATTGCCTTTTTTCCAAAGCAAAGCACTTTTCCTCCACTTAACTGAACCAGGAAGTGATACAAAAGACACTGGGGGAGGGGGGCCATAACCTGTGGGTATGCAGGGATCACCCATTCAGAAACAGCTGCCTCCATTGCAGGAGGACACATTGCTTCTCTTTCCACAAACTCTACAAGGGGACCACAATCTAGGTTGTCCCCATCCCATATCTTTTATCTGTGACTGGAGGGGGCATACCCCTTTCCCTCCTTTCTGCAAAATTTTATCTTACATGGGGCACTGAGAGCCAGCATACTGTAGTAGTTAGAGTATCAGGCTAGATCTAGAGTTTGTGTTTCATACCGTGCCTTCTAAATTCATAGTTCCTTCAAAGTACTATGAAGTATTTCATCGTATGTAACCAAATAAGTATTTTCTAAGTGTTACTTTATAGCTAAGCCTAGTTCTATGGTAGTTAAGTGTTAAATGTTTTGTACGTTTATTGCTGTTTTACAAAATAAAAAATGTTATTTGAGAAAAAATAAGAAGCTAGAGAATTATACAAAGTCCCCAAAAAAAAAAAAAAAAAAAAAGATCTGGGAGTCCCAGGTTCAAATCCCCACTCTGCCATGGGAGGTTGCTGGGTGACCAGGGGCCAGTCACACACTCCCAGCCTAACCTGTCTGAAGGGTTGCTGTGAAGATAAAATGGAAGAACGGAGAATGATGTAAACTTTCCATTGGGAAGAAAGATAGGGTATAAATCAAGTAAATAAAATATTTTCTAAGACTGGAACTTGATGGCAGATTTTGTATGCCACCGTTTCATCATCTAACGTGCTTTTTAAAAAAAATCACATTGTAAGGTAAAGTCTACCATCTAGTCACAACTGACCCATGACAACCCTATGAAATTCCAGCTCATGGGGTTTTCAAGGCAAGAGATGAGCAGAGGTGGTTTTCCATTGCTGTCTACTACACAGCACCCTCCCCATCCTAACTGGTGGTCTCCCATCCAAGTACTAACCATGGCCCACCCTCTTAGCTTCTGGGCTCTGACAGAATGAGGCTAGGCTGGGCTACTGGGGTGGCTTTTCTATGTTGTACTTGTGATAAATTTTGAGAGCTGGGTAGTGGATCAGGATTTCATTCCCCTCAGAGCACGCGCCTATTTTATTTTGTCCAGTGAACACAACTGCATAAGGAACAAGGTTTAATTATTAACCAGATCATTAAGCTGTGCATACTGTAAAGTAAAGGTAAAGGTTCCCTTGCCCGAAAGCCAGTCGAGTCCGACTCTAGGGTTGCGGTGCTCATCTCTGTTTCAAAGCCGAAGAGCCAGCGCTGTCCGAAGACGTTTCCGTGGTCATGTGGCCGGCATGACTAAACACCAAGCCGCACGGAACGCTGTTACCTTCCCACCAAAGTGGTACCTATTTATCTACTTGCAATTTCTTGCTTTCAAACTGCTAGGTTGGCAGGAGCTGGAACTAGAGACGGGAGCTCACTCCGTCATGCGGCGCACTCGGGTCTCGAACTGCTGAACTACGGACCTTCCACAGCCTGCAGTTCAGCGCCTTAGCCACTTGAGCCACTAATTGGTCTTTCTTACTCACGCCCAACCCACTAGGATAGGTTATGTAAGGCAGGCTCTCAGATTCTCTCAGTGAACTAATTACTCCCAGAAAGCCTATCCCAAAGGCTCCCAGGAATACCCCACCTGTGGCAAAAGCACCCCCAGTTATTTTAGGACAGCACTTATTCCTCTGACTTCCACCATCACCAATAAAACATAACAGGGGAGTGGCCAGAGAAGGAAGAACAGGTTGCTCCAACACTGGTTTTTATATGCACTGCATTCCTTCCCTACTCTTCCATGCATCTCATTGATTTGATGACCTGTACAAAACCACATCCACCATCACCAGATTCTTGAGTCTAAGGGTGTGATTTACAGTCAACAGGAACTGCAGTAGCCATGTAGGAGACAGATGGAGAGTGACAACAGGGTCTCAGTTAAATCACTCTCAGCATTCCACAATTAAGAAGTACACATTTAGACATCAGTCTCCAATTCGGCTATATTTATTTGCTGCATAAGCCCCTCCTCCCTTAAATCCAAAGAAATGGTGACAATATAAACGAAGGCTATTTGGTCCTTGCATCTGTTAAACATCTTCATTATGTATGCTAACTTGCTACTCACTCTCTACCTATATATGTATGGACTGGTAATTTCCATTTCACTGAATCTGAAGAAGTATGTGCGCACACAAAAGCTTATACCTTGAATAAAACTTAGTTGGTGTTAACGTGCCACTGGACTCAAATTTTGTTCTATTGCTTCAGACCAACATGGCAACCCACCTGAATCTAGGAACTGCAGTGTAAGACATGCACTTTTCATTCAGTTGCTCTGGGCTGATTCCTGAAATGTTCATCAGTGCACCACCTCCCCTAGATGCACTTTTCATCCCCATCCCATATGTAACAGAGGGATGAAGAACAAATTTTGCATGCACATGAAAGCTTATACCCAGAATTAAACTTTGTTGGACTTAAAAGTGCCACTGGACTCAAACTTTGTTCTATTGCTTCAGACCAACACGGCAACCCACCTGGACCTATCTTCATAGAGAGATGAAGAGAAAGAGCTGGGACAGACATTCTGCATGCAGAGCAGCAGAATGTCCTGGGTTCTATACTCAGCATCTCCAGTTTAAAAGCTCATGTCTTAGGGTTCTGGAGAGCTGCTGCCAGTCAGAGTAGACAATACTGACCTTGATAACCAAAGGTCTGGCTCAGCATAAGGCAGCTTCATGTGTAAGGGGAGGAGCTGTGGCTCAGTGGCAGAAAATCTGCTTGGCATGCACAGGGCCCCAGGTTCAATCCCCAGCACCTCCAGTTAAAAGGACCTAGTAGCAGCTGATGAGAAAGACCTCCACCTGAGACCCTGCAAGATGCCACTGCAAGGCAGACAAGACTGATCTTGATAGACCAGTGGCCTGATGTAGCACAAGGCAATTTCCTGACATCTGGGAGGCTAAATTGCTCCCTCTGCCATGATTAAGTCATTCAGTGATCTAAAGCAAGCCAGCTCCCCGCCAGCCTCAGACATGCTGCACCACAGAGACAGTGGTAATACTGGCCTAGCTTGTAGGGTTGTGGCAAGATTTCCTACAATGCAAAGTGCCTTAAATACTCCAAAATGCTATTGTTGCACAAACTACCTTCACACTCCCAGCCTCACGGCTTGGCAGACCTCTCCAAGGCCAGTGGCTGGATCCTCTCCTCGCCCAGGCTGTGGATGCCTCTCATCAACTCCTAATAACTCCCAACAGAGTTGCTGCCCCTTCTTCAGCCTCTGCAACTGTCCCCCCCCCCCCACACACACACTTCTCATGGTCTGGATGGCCCAGGCTAGCCCACTTTCATTAGATCTCAGAAGCTGAGTTGGTTCAGCCCTGATTTGTACTTGGGAAACTACCAAGGAAGTCCAGAGTTGCTACACAGATGCAGGCCATGGCTAGCCAGTTCTCATCAACTCTTGGAAGCTAAGCAAGGTTGGCCCTGGTTAGTACCAGCATGGGAGACAGGTACCAAGGAAGGGAGTCCAGGGTCGCTATGCAGAAGCAGGCAAGGGCCAAACCACCTATGAATGTGTCATGCCCTGAACACCCTACAGGGTTGCCATAAGTTGGCTGCGACTTGACAGCACTCGCTCGCCCCCCCCCCCAACCGATAAGAAGATAGTCGAAACTTTGAGCTAAAGGCAACAAAGCTTGTCTGTTTGTTTTTTAGTGGCCAGGAGAGAAGGTTTGCGTTGGGAGAGACTCTGCCCCGGGCCGCCTCAATTCCATGGGAACATGCGCAGCTTTGCTGGCACTCAAGCCGAGAGGAGCGTGGATGTCCTCCAGGAGAGACGGACAGAGAAATTCCGCAGTGCCGCTCCTGGCACGAACCTCTGCCCGGACTCTGCCGCCCCTTGGCTCAGAACTCTGTGAGATCCGCACGCCTGGTTGGGGACTGCAGTCGGGAGAGGGGAGGGGGGAAGAGGCAGGGTCCCTCCTCCCCCATCCTTCGCGCAAAGCTGCTCCGAGCGGGAGAAGAAGAAGGTGCCCGGCGTGGAGGAGGAGGAGGGCGTGTGCCGCCGCACTCTGCAAAGCTACCCTCGACGCGCACGCCGCCACGCTCTCGCCCTGGCCCGAGAAGTTCGCCCAACCGGGAAGTCGTGTGCAAGCGGAGCGAAGGAGGTTTGTCTACCACAGCAGTCGCCGCCGCTGGAAGGAAGTTCCCCGACAGCCTCTTTCTCCTTCTCTCTGCTGAGTAATCGCAAAAACGTCACCAGCAGCCCGAGTCCAGAAATGCAAAGTCACCCCAGCCCCGACGCGCTCTCCAAAATAACAACAACAACAACAACAATAATAATACAAATCTCAGCCTCGTTCCAGGCTCAAAGTCAACAAGTAGAGAAAGTGGCCGACCTCCAAAATCGACCCTCCCTTTCCCACCCACCCCCAGTTCTGCTACTCAAAAGCAGCTGCCAAGAGATCTTCTTTTGGAAGGAGAAGCAAGGCGAGCGCATGCCTCAGCCCGCTTTCTCCAAAGTGATCAGCTCCATTGCAGAGGCTTCCCCGGACGTCCACTCGCTCGTCCTCCCCTGCAACCTGACTGGGCAGGAGGAATCGCCTCCGCCGGCCTCTTTGGGGCGCCGTGGCTTGCAAATTCAAGCCGCTAGTCCCTTACTACCTTCCACTGCCGGAAAACTCCGAGAGTGGGCAGCTTCCTTTCAAGGAGCGCAAGAAGAATCCCTCGCTCCCCCCGTTTGGGGCGCCCCATAACTCCCTCCCAGGCTCAACCTAGCCTTACCTAAGGAAGTCCCTTCCGCAGCCCAAGGCAGGAAGCTCCCGGGAGAGTTAAGGAGTCCTCGCCCTTTAAGGCGCTCCTCTTTCGCTCTTTTCCTTCCCCCTTTCCACCTGCACAAGCTGGAGACCGGCCTCTTCTGACGTCACGCCAGCGCTCCGGCCACACCCCCATTTCCTATTTGCAGCGGTCACTGGTTGCCTGCCCCGCCTATCACGTCCTAAGGGACAGAGGCCTGTGAGTGAGTGAGTGGCTGCAAGGGGCAGGTGGTGCTGAGATGTTATAGGCAGAGAGGAAGAAGACCGTGTGTTGGAAAAGGTGAAGTGGGGTTAGCACCTGCAAAAAAAAAAAAAACGCGCAAAGATTTAAACAGAGGGAGTAACTAATCTCCGATTTCTGATTGGCTCAGAAGGCCCGTGATGCAACAAGCTCTCATAGTACATGGCATCGGCGACGTCATGAGCAGTCCCAGGGCTCTCCCCAATACTTTCAAGCAGGCTCTTAGGAATGGGAGTTTCATAGCTCAACTTTCAAACCCAAGGCACACAAATACAACAAAATGTTGTGGCTGTATCTGTTTGTTCACAATACCTTATAGGGTTGCCAGCCTCCAGGCAGGCCCTGTAGATCTGGAATTACAATTGATCTCCATATTACAGAGATCAGTTTCCCTGCTTTGGAATGTGGAGTCTGTGGCGTTCTACTCTGCTATGGTCCCTCCCCAAACCCCACCCTCCCAGGGTCCGCCCACAAACCTCCAGGAATTTCTCTGCCTGGAGCTGGCAACCCCACAGCTTGTGATCAAAGTCTGTTTCACCAACGGTTGTGGGATAATTCCTTGTGGCGGGATTTATGGTTCACAAGGCTGTTGTGGGAGCCTGTAATTGCTCTAGACAAATGGAACTTTGCCCAAAGCAGGGAACTGGACTGCTTATTTTTATTCTGCATTGCCAGAGTTGTGTCTGTATACAGTGGTTGGCTAGGAGAAGTTTCCAGGAAGACATAAGAGAGGAGAGTCTGTAGATTATCCCTTTGAGATATTTGTGGCAGTTTTTACTCTTAAGACATTAGACGTAGCAAGTAAGAATGGGGGGGGTAGGGTTGCCAGCTCTGGGTTGGGAAATCCCTGGATATTTGGGGGGGTGGAGCCATGGGAAGGGTGGGGTTTGAGGTAGGGAGGGACCTCAGTGGTGTATAATGCCATAGAGTCTACCTTCTAAAGCAGCCATTTTTTCTAGGGGAACTTATCTCTATAACCTCGAGACCACTGTAATAACAAGAGCTGTCCAGCCACCACACTGGCAACCCTACATGATGTGTGGAGCAGTACAAATGAATAAAAGTATAGAGTCCACCTTTCAAAGTAGCCATTTTCTACAGAGGAACACTAGTTTGAAGGCCAACTATAATTCCAGGAGATCTCCTGACCCCAACGGGAGGCAGGCAATCCTAGGCTGGGCCAATCCAATAAAATGGTGGAAGCAAGCCTTTTAAGTTACACAGAACTATTATTCAGGTCAGTTTGGTGTCGTGGTTAGGAGTGTGGACTCTAATCTGGGAGAACTGGGTTTGATTCCCCACTCCTCCACATGCAGCCAGCTGGGTGACCTTGGGTCAGTCACAGTTCTCTCAAGAGCTCTCTCAGCCCCACCTACCTCAGAGGGTGCCTGTTGCGGGGAGGGGAAAGGAAAGGAGATTGTAAGCCGTTCTGAGACTCCGAGTGAAGGGTGGGGTATAAATCCAATCTCCTCCTCCTATTTACAACAAAAAAGATGTAATAGAATGACTCGAAAAGATGCTGCTGTGTAACCTGGTCCTTTGGGCTCAAAATAAGCAATCTAATTAAAGCTGTGATGCATGCATGCTTACTTGGGAAGGAGTCCCACCAACACAGTGGGATTTAGTTCTGAGTAAAGATTTTATATGACTGCACTGTAGGATAATCTCTGTTTAAACATCCCCCCCACCCCCGAATAATCAGTTTTACTGAGTGGTTTATTTTTTCAGTTTTGAGCAGATAGATGATAGATAGATCGATATTAGCTTAGAACACCATCAGCTGACGCAGAATGTTGTGTAACTCAAAAGCTCACAGCTAGCTTTTAAAAATGTTAATTGGACGGATGTAGAGTTTCAGAAGGAGAAGCACACTCTCTGTTTTCCCCCAGTCAGCAGTTAATAACTGTGCCAGGGAGTGGTCAGATTTTATTTGCAAAGCAATGCATGGGTCCTCCCTCCGCCATGGTGTTACAGCCACTGATCTGAAGGCACCAAGAGCTGGTTGCCTTTTTTAAAGACTCAGTGTGGCGTAAGGGTTAGAGCAAGGGTAGCCAAACTTGCTTAACATAAGAGCCACATAGAATAAATATCAGATGTTTGAGAGCCACAAGCCGTGAACAAATATTACACACATGTTTTTCTTGGAAAATATGCAAATTTGCTTCTTATTAAAAGAGGTAAAAACAGATATTGATAATTATATTTATTTGTCCAATTATATTTGTTTGCTAATTATATTTATTTGTCAGGGAGAGAGAGAGAGCGCAAATAGATGGGGGAGGGAAGGGGGCAGGGAGGGAGAGAGAGAAAGAAAGATGAAAAGAAAGAATTTAAAGTTAAAGTTGCATTCTTTCTCTGCCCTCCCCCCCCGTCCACCTCAAGCCTACCAGGGAGGGGGACACTGGCTGGGAAAGGGAAGACCCATCGGGGAGGCATGCCTCCCCTTCACTTTCCCAGCCACCCTGCCGGTAACCGCACAATGTGTGTGAAGAGCCGCATGTGGCTCCCAAGCCACAGTTTGGCTACCCCTGGGTTAGAGTGATGGACTGCAAATTGGTTGAAAGTGTCTGAAAGTACTTTCAGGTTGCAACTGACTTATGATGACCCTGGACTTCCTTGGTGGTCTCCCAATTAGAGATGCCAGCCTCCAGGTGGGACCTGGGAATCCCCAGAATTACTGCTCATCTCCAGACTACAGAGATCAGTTCCCCAGGAGAAAATGGGTGCTTATGGAGGGTGGACTGTATGGCATTGTACCCCACCGAGGTCTCTGTGCTCCCCAGGCTCTATCCCCCACTCTTCAGGAGTTTCCCAACCTGGATCTGGCAACCCCATGCCCCCCACCGGTGGCAAGAGGGCCCCAGGAACCCTGTCTCCCATCCAAGTTCTACCTAAGGGCCACCCTTGCTTAGCTTCCAATATCTGATAAGATCAGGATAGCCTGGGCCATCCAGGTCAGGCCAGGAACTGGAGTGGTGGTGGTGGAGGAAAGTGCCATCAAGTCGCAGCTGATTTATGTCGACCATGTAGGGTTGTCAACACAAGACACGAACAGAGGTGGTTTGCCATTGCCTTCCTCTGTGTAGCAACCCTGGACTTCCTTGATGGCTTCCCATTCAAATTCTACCCAGGGCCACCTACGGTTGCCATCCCCCTGGTGGGGGCAGGGGATTCCCTGATTTTGGGGGCCCCAATCTGCCACTGGCCAGCTGGCTGGCAGGGGAAGCCCCAACCCTGAACAGCAGTGTCCTGTGGGGATGCTGCCGGTGCCATGACATTACTGGTAGTGACGTCATCATTCTGGGGCCATCACACAGCAATTTGGGGGGAACCTCTATGGTTACCATAGAGTTTTTGCCCTGAATGTTAGAGCGTCACTACACAACGGCCCCAGCATGATGACGTCACTACTGGTGATGTCATCACACCGTGTGCACTTTGCACACGCGACGGAGACATCCTGACAAGGAGCCAGGAGACCCCTGATGCAGGAAAGGTAAGACCTGGCAACCCTAGGACTGCCCCTGCTTAGCTCTTGATATCTGACAAGATCAGGCTAGCCTGGGCCATACTAATCAAGGTGGGAACCAGAATGCCTTGTGTTCAAATCCCCTTGTTGCCATGGAATCTCACTGGATGACTTTGGAACCCTTACCTTCTCTTACCTAACCTGGCTCACAGGGTGGCTTTGGCCCTGCAAACTAGGCTAAGCAAAATGCAAGACAGCTGCAAGTGCATATTGTGACAAATTCCAGATGTGTGGCTCTAGTCACGGGAGGCATAGCAATTCCAATGTGTGACCTGTAGGGCCCGGGTTTTTATCCCCGCTCTGCCATTTATATATTATTTATTTATTTACATTACTCATAGTCCTCCTTTCCTCACTAAAATGCAACGCAGAGATACAGCATAAGTCAAGAAAGCTGATTCCTTTGAAATGTGGTGTTGGATGAGAACTTTATGGATACTGTGTGGACTGCCAGAAAGACAAATCAGTGGGTTCTAGATCCAATCAAGCCTGAAGCTAAACTGACCAGGCTGTCGTACTTTGGTTGCATCATGAGAAGACAAGAGTCACTGGAAAAGAAAAGCAGAAGGTAGCAGGGAAAGAGAAAAGACCCAGCAGGAGATGGGGTGATTCAGACAAGGAAGGCATGGCCTTCAGTTTGCAAGGCCTGAGCAAGGCTACTAATGACCGGATGTTTGGGAGGTCATTAATTCACTGGGTGGCACAAGTTGGAAGCAACCCGATGGCGCGCATGTGCACACACACACACAGGTCAATGCCATACAAAGTAAGTGGGGCATGTTCATATTATCATGTGGAATGGATAGCAGTCAGAGAGCCAGAAACTGTCCAAGGAGCATTTAACAGCCAGGCCCCATCCTTGTAACCAGTGTTCCCTCTAAGCTGAGTTAGTGTGAGCTAGCTCACAGTTTTTTAGCCTCTGGCTCACACGTTTTTGTCTTAGCTCAGGAAGGATGGCTCTGGAGCAAACCAATTTTTGCAGTAGCCAAATTGCTCGCTCACAACTTTAATGCCAGTAGCTCACAAAATAGATTTTTTGCTCACAAGACTCCACAGTTTAGAGGGAACATTGCTTGTAACATGCCTCTTTTTTATCTCCATTTCAAGCCCAGCAAGAAGAAGGGAGCCAGGACTGCCCTCCAGCTCAGAGAATCCTTTAAGCATGCACATTCAATTGGGCAAATACCTGCTCAACCATCCCAAGCTGCCCTGTGGCGCCATCGGGACGTGACATCAGTCGGAAGGAACCCTCGGCAAGAGTATTTGCTTGCTGGTGTAAAAGCAAACCCAGCAGCTGCGGGGAAGCAGGATCGCGAAAGGAATTCAGTGAGAGCCGCGTTACGTGGGACGCTGGGTTTCCATGACAGGAACGACAGTTGCACAACCGGGTTCTAAATTGCTGGCGGAGCAGAGCGTGATACGGGTCGGAGATCCATTGCAGCGTTTAAGTCTTGATTTATCCCCACCGTTCCTCTGAGAGGTGTTGTACAAGGTTCTCCCCTCCTCACTTTTACCCCTACAGCCACCCTGTAAAATAGGCGAAGGCTTGTATAAATAAATAGCGGAGGGTAACGGTTTTAGCAGTTTGGGCTCTTCTCTTTTAAAAGCTGCATTTTAAAAAAAATGGTGTGTGGGGGGCATTTTAAATTCTGCAAGTGTGATTTTTATTATGCATGTCTAGTAGTTTTAGGCCCTTTTTAATCTGTAATAATGTGGATTTAATGAAAACATTCATGTGCTTTAAATCGGAGTGTTAACTGTTTGTTGTCCTTGCAGCCTGATGTTTCCACCTTGAGTCCAAGGGAATAGGCTGGCATGTCAATATTTTAAATAAATAAAGAAGGCTGAAAAAGGTGGGATTGAACTAAAGCCACCCAGCAAACTTCACGGATGAGAGGGGATTTGAACTCATAAGAATATAAGAAGAGCCATCCTGGATCAGAGTAGTGGTCCATCTAGTCCAGCATTCTGGTCTTCTTAGTTCTAGTCTAAAGCTCCAATTCTTTCTTCTCCTGGGCCTATATTCCCCCAGTCTATATCATCAGGAAATCTTGTTCTTGCAAGGCAAGCAAATGAACACACATGAAGCTGCCTTGAAGTTCACATCGTCGTCAGTAGTGTCACTGTCTACAATGACTGGCAGCAGCTCTCCTTGTGCAAGCTGGAAATCTTGTGCGTCACATACTGCCTGGCTGTTTTAATGGGAGACGGTGGGGATTGAACCTGGGACCTTCTGCATGCCAAGCAGATGCTCTCCCACTGAGCCACAGTCCTCCCTTACTGGAAGTCTCCCATGAACACACGAAGCTGCCCTCTACTGAATCAGACCATCAGTCCATCAAGGCCAGTACTGTCTACTCAGACTGGCAGGGTCTCAGACAAAGGTCTCCCACAACCCCTACTGCTTGGTCCTTCTGCATACAAACAGATCCTCTTCCACTGAGCCACAGCCTCTCCCAGGGGTGTTGCTGCTGGGAGGGAGCATCGCCTCTCCTCCATACTAGAGGTCTGCATCCCATGGCTCCAGAATGCAGAACCAAACAGGGCTCTTTTGAAAGGGACAAAAATTAAATTTTGAAGTTAAGGTGTACTGAAGAGGTGGGTTTGGGGTGCTAAAATAACTGGGAGGTGAAGGGGATGGCAGGCAAAGGTTTCTACCGGAGTCAAGGGCTTCTGAGAAAAATGCTTTTCAGAAAAGGAAGTGATAGAAGGGAACAGTGGCTAGGAATCCAAGGGTGAATGCAGATTTATGCCAGTGTGCTAAACCAACGGCACAGGTTACTCCTGTGTATATTTATTACCCATTGTGAGACCTTGTGTGTGCCGCTCCCTAATGTAGGACTCACAACAATCAGTCTCTGGGCTGCACAAACTTGATGGATTATTAATTATCAGTAATGTTAAATTGCATACATTAAACTATACAAATGGGCTTTCTTATTCTGTCTCCGGAATGGCCTCTTACTTTGAATTTTGAATAGCTTGGCTCTTTCACTGTAAACAGTCGCAAAAGCCTTGCTTCAGATCAAAGCAAACATCAACCCTTGTTCTTCAGTGGCGTCTCATCCCCATTTGTGAGGCTGCAAACCAGGGTGGCCAGGTCCAGGTTGGGAAATCCCTGGAGATTTGGGGGTGAAGCCTGAAGAGGGCAGGATGGTGACAGGGGAGGGACCTCAGTGGGGTATAATGCCACAGGGTCCACCCTCTAAAGCAGCCATTTTTTTCAGGGGAACTGGTCTCTATTGTCTAGAGATCCATTGTAATTCAAGGAGATCTCCATGCTCCACCTGGAGGTTGTCAGCCCCACTACCTTGTTGAACCTCAAAGTGGGCTGGACAGACTCAAAGGTCTGCATTGCTTCTGCTTCCAGTGGTGAAAAATCCCAGCCCTTTTCCAAGAAGATGGGGTCATTCTGTGTGCAGAAGCGAGGGCTACACTTGTGAAAGTGAATCTGGCCTTATGCAAATGGTAGACACCTACTGGGGACTTATCAGCCACATCCATGCGCTTTCGGAGGAGCTGAGTCACAGCTCTGCCAGTGACAGGGCACTGTGTGAAATGGCTTATTTCTGAAAGCAAACGCAGCTTCCAACAGAATGGCCAAGCATGTGAGTGGCTGAGAGAGAGGGTATACCCACAGGCCATGCCACACAATCTACAGATCCACAGGTCAGCATTCTGACTGGTCTGAGCAGAACAGTGCGATTGTTCTGACAGTGTTGGGCCACAGGACAGGACCATCTCTGCAGGGTTTTGGGGTGAATGGAATGACCCAAGAGAACCTCTGTTAGGCTACAGAGATACTAGATCAATAGGATTTCTCGCCTCCTAGTTCTGTGGTCGAATTCCCTGTCTCATTTCTGTCCCATCCTTCCCTCCAAGGAGCTCAGTGGAGCAGACATTGTTCTCCCCCCCCCCCATTTTATTTTCGCAACAACCCTTGGAGATAGACTAGGCTGAGAGAAAGTGATTGGCCTAAGATCCCCTAGCAAGCCTCACAGCTGGGTAAGGATTTGAACCCAGCTCTCCACTGCCCATTCACACATTACAGAGGCAATAGGTTGGATCTGATGCAGTCCCCATGCTGTGTGACAGTCAAGCACAAGTTTCAGGCTCTCCTCAATTCCCAAGTGCTTGATGCCCAATTCAGGTCAGGACCACAGTGCACACAGAGAAGGGACTTCAACCGTCCCTCTGTATTAGGGTTGCCAGGTCCACCCTGGCCACCGGCAGGGGATGGGGAATAGGGTTGCCAGATCGAGGTTTGGAAAGTCCTGGACATTTGGGGGTGGAGCTTGGGGAGGACAGGGACCTCAGTGGGGTACAATGCCACGAGTCCACCCTCCAACACATCCATTTTCTCTGGAGATTAGTTATAATTCTGGGGGATCCCCAGGTCCCACCTGGAGGTTGGCATCCCTACTCTGTATTCCCAGGGAAATGCTACTGTGAAAAGACAGGGTACGATTACCAAGTAGCAAGGAGCCTGCCCCCCCCCCGGGCCTAGGGATGCCAGGTTGGCGGTAACAAGGTGTTCTCCCTGGTGGCGCCAACGCTGTGGAACGAGCTCCCCAATGAGATTAGAGCTCTACGGGACCTCCAGCAGTTCCATAGAGCTGTGAAAACCAAGTTGTTTCAGCAAGAGTTTAATTAAGAACTGACTGCACCGGTTGGGTCACACTAGTACTTTACCATAGGATTCTGCCGTATTTACTTCGTTTTACCGTATTTATTGTATTTTATATTTTGTATTAGCTGGTTTTAAACTGTATGTTGTTTTAAAACTGTTTGTGAGCCGCCCTGAGCCGCTTCGGCGGGGGGCGGGGGCGGGGTAGAAATCCAATAAATAAATAAATATAAATATTGTTTAGGAAGACCTAGTTTGGGGAGACAAGGGGATCTGGGAAAACCTTTTGGAAGCACAGCTAGGAATGAAGAAGCACTCAGACCAGAAGCAGATAGAATCTGACAAACACACAACGCCCTTAGAAGGTTGCTAATTTATGGGTGGACACTGCCTGCCATGCTAAATCAGGCTTGTCTAAATTTGGAGGAGGCTTGCCCTCACCTGGAATGCTGTCCTGAGACGCAAGTCCCTCCTAGATCCCAAAATAGAGATGGCAAAGTGTGACCAAAGATGGGGGGGGCAAGTGCCTGTGGGAGATTGAAAAGAGCATGTGCAGAGTTAGTATGGACAGGCTGGCAGTGTAATTGACACAGCAACAGTGCACAACCTGATTAAAGAGTAGATAAAGGTTTATTTAGGAAATAATATACTTGATAGGAAAGAGGAGAGACAGAGACAGGTTCCTAACTACATCTGTAGCTGAGAGAGAGGGTAAGACTGAGTGTGGCACTTCCGAGAAGAAGGGGGAAATGGCCCTGAGAGCGGCAATCTGGAGACAGACAAGGAATGACACTCAACAGGAGAGAAAGTGCTGCTGACCTCAGTGTCCTCTCTAATTGTCTTCTTGCTGCCCCCTGCAGGGTCTTCTTCTCTTCTTCTTTGTACACCAGACATTGCCTTTCCCAACAGGACAGACCTGCAGAGTCTCCTCTTCTCTGCCCCACCTAGACCACTGAAAGTAAAAGTCAGAGGGGCGAGGGAAATGCCTACTGCCCTGCATTGCAAAGTCATGGGAGCATTTTAAGGAAGTTATAATATTTAAAGGTTTTAGAAAGCGTGGACTGATAAACTAAGGAAGTGTTTGCAGTAAACTGCCATGTTTAATGAATAATTTGGATTAATCCATGAAAAACATTTTAGATTCATTAAGGAGAAGAAAGTACCCTCTATTAATTGGCTGCAAGACCTGAGCAAGGGTCTTAACAATAGGATACTTTAGATGACATTCATTCACGGGGTCGCCATAAATCAGAAGCGACCTGACAGCACTTAACACACACGCACCTTAATTGGCTTGCAAATTTTTTAAAAATGTGTTAATTATTTTAATACACATTCTTGCTCTTATACAATTTGCAGATGTCCAAATTGCAGATGCCTTTCTTTCTCACAGGGGAGAGAACCTCTCTAAAAGCCATCTGCATTTTTATAACGATTTTTTTAAAAATAGTAATATATCTGCCTCCATTTGCACAGGAGAAAAATTGTTCTAAGAAGGCATGCTTTGTATTCACATTATGTGCATTTGTATATCATCTCAGCAGATGCATTCCCCTCCCCTTCTGTCACGAATGGGAAGGAATGCCTCTTCTCCTATGCAAATACATGCAGATGTAATCAATTAACCTGCAAGCAGAATTACACCCTTTTAAACCCACTGACGTCCATGGGATTGCACTGAAAAAGGAGGAGAAGGAGATTGGATTTATACCCCCCCCTTCACTACCCAAAGGAGTCTCAGAGCGGTTTACAATCCCCTTCCCTTCCCCTTCCCACAACAGACACCCTTTGAGGTAGGTGGGGCTGAGAGAGCTCTGAGAGAACTGCCCTTAAGAGAACAGCTCTGAAAGAATTTATGACTGACCCAAGGTCACACCAGCAGCTGCATGTGGAGGAGTGGGGAATCAAACTGGGTTCTCCCAGGTTAGAGTCCATGCTCTTAACCACTACATCAAACTGGCTCTTTGCATATGCATACAATGAACTCACTGAGATAACTTTTAATGGACAACCGTAAATGAACAGGTCAACAGCCACATCTTGGCAGGTGCATTTAAAATGTGGGATAATAGATATAATATATATCAGAAGCTATTTGATGTGGCACCATAAGTCGGCTGCGACTTGAAGGCACTTTCTACCACCAGCTATGTTGTAGCAGCAAACTAAAACAGAAGACCAGCAGCACTTTACAAGATTTATTCTGGCAGCAGCTTGCATGAGTCAGAGCTTGCTTCACGAGAACACACCAGCCAGCCATCAAAGTCAGTGTTGTCTACTCTGAATGGTGGTGGCCCTCCTCAGTCTCAAGACCAAGATAATTCATACCATAGTATTACCCATTACTGTGTATGGGGGTGAAAGCTGGACAATAAAGAAAGCTGGTGGGAAGAAAGTGGATTCCTTTGAAATGTGGCGTTGGAGGAGAGTTTTACCGATAATGTGGACCGTCAGAAAGTCAGCTCAGCAGGGCTGTAGATCCAATAAAGTCTGAACTCTCCCTAGAAGCTTAAATGACTAAACTGAGGCTATTGTATTTTGGTTACATCATGAGAAGACAAGAGTTCCTGGAAAAGACAACCAGGCTAGGAAAAGTTGAAAGCTGCAGGAAAAAGAGGAAGACCCAATGAATTGACTCCATAAAGGAAGCCACAAAGGCCCTCAGTCTGCAAGACCTGAACCAGGCTGTTAAAGACAGGATGTTTTGGAGAGCATTAATTGATAGGTCGCCATAAGTCTGAAGCAACTGGACGACACTTGACACACGTGCTCCAGGATCTCAGGCAGGCAGACGCCTTCCCCATCGCCTACTGCCAGCTTCTTTAACTGGAGATGCTGCAGGGGACTGAACCTGGGACCTTCTGCATCTGCCGCCTGAGCCATGGCCCCTCCCCAAAGACGTATGGAGCCTTCTACCCTTACGTGGATTATTTATACTCAAAGCTGCAGCCAACTAAAAGTGGGGCAGGGGGAGGACATGTTCTGTACAACATTCCCCCCCCCCAAGGTCGATGGGTTTCCATTCCACTTTCACAGTAGTAATTCCAGATGTGGTCGCTGTGTTAGTTTGTGGTGGTAAAAGTTTTTTAAAAAATCACGCACAGGGTGGGATTTAGGGGGAAGTGACCCAGGCGGCCACTCGGGGTGCTGGCCTTGGGAGGGCCCCTGTCATACTCCATACAGCTCACTTTCCCTGCTGAGTTAGCCCAACAGGGTTGAGGTGCAGTAAATGTGAAAAGAGAGCTATGGGCACCATCCTCTGCTCCTTGGTTGTAGGGCAAGATAAAAAGATAGTCAAGTTAGCAACTTTTATTTGTGTGGAGATAACTGTCTGTTTTGTTTGGCTGTTTTAATCTTCAGGGAAATGTGCAATGCCCGTTCCCATTCAAAGCACTTTCTGTTCATTTCTCACGCAAACAGCTATTGCACATTTTGCAAGATATCTCTTAGGAGTGCCTAACATCGTAATAGTAAAGGATTCAAAGGTCTTGTTGCAAAATCTGAGGTGTTTCCCAATAAACCACCAGTCCATCTGGACACAACAAATCTGAAATGGCAAATGTATCAACGGGGTCATCACACTCGGAAGGCTGTATGAGGAGAAGGGTTCCCAGCCTCCAGGTAGGGCCTGGGGGTCTCCCAGAATCACATCTGACCTCAGCTGCTGTCTGGATGAGGAGATGAGCACATTAAGGCCAGGGGAACCTGAAGCAACACATTAAAAAATGTAATGTCTTGCATGGTTTAAATGGATCCGTGGTAACTAATTTGCATCAGAAAATGGCACTTTAGAGGGTGGACGCTATGGGATTATGTCCTGCTGAGTTCCCTCCCGACCCTGCCCTCTCCAGGCTCCACCCCACAAACCTCTAGGAATTTCTTAATCAGGAGCTGGTCAACCTAATTAGTGGGGGAGGGAGAACAAAATGACTTGCCTGCAGGGGTCATTTCGTAGAAAAAGAGTTGCAGGAGCTCATTAGCATAACATTTGCATATGCCACACCCCTTGACATCATCGGAAGTGTGTCAGAAGGCAACACCCACTACTCAGGCTCTACTGGACTGTTTTGGATTGCCATTTATTGGGGGGGGGAACGTGCAGATCTGTCCTCCCATAGGAGGGAGAGCTTGTACCTGAATAAGACTTGGTCTTAAAGGTGCCACTGGACTATTTGGGGCCGGGGGGGGGGCGACGGCAGCTTACCTGGCTGCTTCTTGCTCCGACTGAGGGCTGCTGGGAGCAGGGGGTGGGGCTTGTTGCATGTGCCTGCCCCCCTGGGCTCTTTACTCCCGGAGCTCCGCTCCTGTGCGCTCCTGCAGGAAATGACCCCTGCTTGCCTGTCTGTTCAGACAAGTTAAAATTGAATTGTATCTTTTAGGGCAGGGGTTCCCAACTTTGTTGAGCCTGTGGGCACTTTTGGATTTTGAAAACAGGAAGTGAGCACCACCACAAAACGGCTGCCATATGTGGGGCGCAGCTAGGGTTGTCAGCTCTGGGTTGGGAAATTCCTGGCGATATGGAGGCGGAGCCTGGGGAGGGACCACGGCAGGGTATAATGCCATAGGCTCCACCTTCCAAAGTGGCCATTTTCTCCAGGGGATCTGATCTGATCTCTGTAGTCTGGAGATCAATTGTAAAAGTGGGAGATCTCCAGGTGCCACCTGGAGGATGGCAACCCTAGATATGGCTGACCACACCATGGCTGCCACACAGCCAATCACAGGATGCTGGGAGGTTCCAAACAGTCCCCTTATGATGGAGTAGCTGTTTCTGAACGGACTCTCCCTGCAGCCATCAAAGTGCTTCCTCCTGGGGTCTGAAGTGAGATTTGAGTGAGATGGAGGAAAGTCAGGACTGGCTCTTTGGTTTGGGGAGCAGATGCCTTGGGAAAGAAGGAAGTGGGCACCAAGAAAGACACCGGGGGGGGGGGGAGCCGCGGGGCCCGCCCATGGGCACCACATTGGGGATCACTGCTTTGGGATAATTAAAAAACATGGAGATGGCAGTGAGACGCACCCTGTGTTTTGCCAAGTAGGACTGTCACCCACTTAACAAAATCATAGCTGATGACAATTAATTTCATCCTACCGGTATTACTGAGGCTTCATGTCTCCTCTGTGACCGAGATTCAGGTGGGAAGGAGAGATAAGTCGGGGCCAAGGAGCTTTCTTGTGTTCCTTGAGAGGAGCAGCGTCCTCAGTGCATCAAACAGCCCCATCCTTTGGGAGGAAAAACAGAGGGACAGGAGGGTCTCTTCCCTGCTCTGGAGAGCTGCAGCGTGCCCCTGAAAAGCCTCTTTTCTCTCAGAAGCAGCTGGGCCCGATTGATAACCAGTTCTACTTGTGAGGAGAGAGTGCATTCCAGGGACTCCTGGCTTGTCTCAAGCAGGGAAGTACCAAGAATCTCCCTTGGGTTCTCTTATCCTTTCAGAAGCAGCTGGGGCCAAGCAGTCCCACCCAGCTCGGGCCCTATCAGCCAAACACACACAGGCCAGGAATGGGTTTGGGACTGAGCGATATGGCTGTTTGTGAGCAGGTCCCCATGGGAAGGCAACGTCACGATCACAGCTTGCGGGGACCAAGAACACACCCCAGGTGACTCATTAGCCAGGCTGGGTAAGTGAACAGTCAAATCCTTCCCATGTGATAACTGCCCCTGTGGCGGGGAGAATAAATGTGGGTGTCAAAGTGGATGAAGGATGGGGAACAGCTGCTACATGGCAGGGCAGAGAGAAAGAACTGTACAGAGGGTGCCAACAGAGCTGGGGATTGCTGGCAGATGGCATTCTTGCAATGTCTGCTGGTGCAAAATGTATGCTGAAGGGCAGAGTTAAGGGGATATACACACTGGAGTAATATAATGCAGCCATTCTCAGACTGTAGGATGAGGCTCAATAGTAGAGCACCTGATTTGGCGTGTCCCAGGTTCAATCCCCAGCATCTCCAGTTGAAAGGACTAGGCCAGTGATGGCAAACCTTTTGGGGACCGAGTGCCCAAACTGCGACTCAAAACCCACTTATTTATTGCAAAGTGCCAACACGGCAATTTAACCTGAATACTGAGGTTTTACTTTAGAAAAAACAACTCATACATTAACTTAAGATGATCCAAACAAAGTAAGGAAAGCAATCCCAAATGCTTTCATTTACTTAAAATTATTTGGCAGAAAATTCGACACTTTAATGATGGTCTGGGCCTGGCTTGGGCGATGGCACGCGTGTCCACAGAGAGGGCTCTAAGTGCCACCTCTGGCACCCGTGCCATAGGTTCGCCACCACTGGACTAGGCAGTAGGTGATGTGAAAAGCCTGGAGAGCCACTGCCAGTCAGAGTAGAAAGCCTGACCTTGATAGACCAAGTAAGAACATAAGAAAAGCCATGTTGGATCAGGCCAGTGGCTTATCCAATCCAACACTCTGTGTCACACAGTGGCCCCAAACCAGGTGCCATCAGGAAGTCCAGCAGTGGGGCCAGAACTCCAGAAGCCTTCCCACTGTGTCCTCCCAAGCACCAAGAATACAGAGCATCACTGTCCCAGACAGAGTGTTCCATCTATACCTTGTGGCTAATAGCCACTGATGGGCCTCTGCTCCATATGTTTATCCAATCCCCTTGTGAAGCTGTCTATGCTTGTAGACACCACCACTTCCTACAGCGGTGAATTCCACATGTTAATTACTCTTTGGGCGAGGAAGTACTTCCTTTTATCTGTTCCAAGCCTACTGCTCATCAATTTCATTGAGTGCCCATGAGTTCTTGTACTGTGAGAAAGGGAGAAAAACACTTCTTTCTCGACTGTCTCTGTCCCATGCTTAATTCTGTATCTATCATGTCACCCTTCATTCCTCATTTCTCCAAGCTAAAAAGCCCTAACCTCTTTAACCTTTCTTCAAAGGGAATGTGTTCTATCCCTTAATCATTTTAGTTGCCCTTTTCTGCCCTTTTCCCAATGCTACAATATCTTTTTAAATGTATTATTATTTATTTAATTCGACTTTTCAACCACTCTCCCTAGGTAAACTGGGCTCAGAGCGGTGGACAACACAGTCATAAAACATCAATTAAAATCAGATTAAAACCAATAGCAAGCAAACAAACAAACAAAAAAGTGCAGTGACCAGAAGCAGTTTTATGTGTCCAACACCTAAATTTCCAGTATCCATCTGAAAAATGCCATTGGTTATTATTGTCCCTGAATGGAAAATAGCCTTCGTCTCTGCTGAGCTACAGAATTCCCAGCCCAAATTCCTAGAAAATTGAGAAGGCTCAATTTCTACATGAAAGAGATGAGCAGGACAAGGGGCTCACAGGGTATCCTTACAGAGAGCACACCTTTGGCCTCCGGGTCACTCTCAAAACACCCCAGCGACGGGTTCTCAGACCCTGTTTAAGGAACGCTGTCTTTAAAGAGACCCAGAACTTCCAGGTTTGTTTGTTCGGGGACTCTCTCTCTCTCTCTCTCTCTCTCTCTCTCTCTCTCTCTCTCTCTCTCTCTCTCTCTCTCTCTCTCTTGCCCTGGTTAGAGAGGTGCCTCCTGACACCTAGTGGCTGATTCCGGTAAAGCAGGAAGATGGGAAAAAGGTGGTCAAGCTACAGGCTTCTTAAAAATCCTTCTTATTGATTTAATTTGATATTTATTCATACCCCCCCCCGTTCTCCCCAATGGGGACCTAAAGTGGATTACAACATCATTCTCCTGTTCTCCTCTTTATCCTCAAAACAACAGCCCTGCGAGGTAGGGTTAGGCTGGCCCAAGATTATCTAGCCAATTTCCATAGCAGAGTGGGGATTCGAACCTGGCTGTCCCAGACCCTAGTCTGACACTTTAACCACTTACAATGCGTTGCAAACCCATGGCTTGTCCAGGTTCAGTTTCTACAGGACTGCAGATAGCCACCACAGCCCCTCACCCAGATAAAGAATCCCTCTGGGGAGGTAGGATATTAATTCTCCTCCTCCTGTGCTGTTTCCCCAGCTGAAAATGCCCCTGCTGGACGGCTTGAAGTTTCAGTGGGGAAAAAAGATGAGCAACCTTTATTGTGCTGGTATTTTTTTTTTTTTACCAAGGCTTAAAGCAGCCTAGAGATGCATTTTCAATTGTGAAAGTTGAAACACAGGAGGGGGAGAAGTAATGCTCCTCCTTCCTCAACACCACAACCCTCATCTATACAAGCCCACCCCCCACCCACCCCCGCTGCTTTTTGCAGTTCAATTGCATGCCCAGGGAATTGGGTTGTAGATCCCTAGTGTGCCGAAACACATGTGACTTTTCTCCCAGACATGGCTGATCCAGACAGCAATCTTCATGTGGACTGGCCCATAGCATTGGTCATATTTCCGCAAAATGACACAAGCCCCTAATTGCCAAAAGGCTAGAGGCAGGGTGGGGCCATCCCACCTGGAGCACCAATTGGGCCCACCTAATTTTCTGCTTGCAAAACAAACTCTGGCTGTGATCACATGCACAATTAGCCCTGCCATAGGCATGAAGGCCAGGCGGATTTAAAGGGCGCGATCAGACACAAACATTTGGGAAGCGCCCCACACCCGTCGGCAACCCATTCTACTCCACAGCAGAAGCAGAGTAAAAAGACACTGGGGAAAATCCGGTAGTAAACGGGTTGTGATGGGCCACAGACGGACTTTCCCATGTCTGATCGCTCCAGCATGCTCTCATGGCGTCTGGATGGTCTGATGGGGCCATCCCGACTCCGTGCCGTTGTCCCCCCCCCCTTCTCAGTGTGCGCATCATCGCAAACTCCATAGGGAGCCCTCAGTGCAGAGATTTAATTCGATTCCTCATTTAAGTGCATCGGAAACAAACAGCCAAAATACCCAACCCAACTCACCCGTGGTTGCGTCTGATCACGCAGTGGCAGGCTGTGCCCGCAGCTTCCAAGGACTGTGTGATCACGCAACTGCAGGTCAAATTCCACCAGAGGAAATAGCCTCGCTTCCCCCCCCTTTTATCTCGCACATGTGACCGCACCCTCTGAGTCCAGTGGCACCTTCAAGACCAACAAAGTTTTATTCAAGATATAAGCTTTCATGTGCATGCATACTTCCTCAAGATACAATGAAATGGAAGTTACCAGTCCATACATCTAGGTAGAGGGTGAGAGCAGTAAATTAGCATACAACATAATGAAGACGTTTGGCAGATACAAGGACCAAACAGGAATAACAAGTTTAGTTTATATGGTTACCATTTGTTTGTTTAATTCTGGGGGGAAACAGTGAAGGAAATAAATATATTAAAATTGGAGATTGATGAGCAGATGTATCCTTAACTGTGGAACACTGAGAAAAATTAACTGAGACCCTGCCATTACGCTCCATCCATCTCCTCTCAAGCATGGAGGCTACCCACCTGATTCTACTTGCGAAGTATTTCATTTTAAAACTCCGGAGAGCATTAAGAAAAAGTGATCCTCACAAGCAAACTGAAGGAGCACAGTCCATTCTCCAGCCTCATGGGTCTACCGTCCCACTTCCTCCTCCTCTAACTCCTTCCTGGATGGATCAGACAGAACTGGATCTGGATACGGTCATTAGTTCTTTTACTGTGTATGCCAGCTCTGGGTGTTTGGCAGCCCCAGTCATCAGAGATTTACTCAGAGGACAGAAAGGAAGCAGCTCATACCCTGGAAAGATCAGGCGAGGAGGGGACAAGAGCCCTGGAATGATAAATGGAGCGCAGTCCACAAGCTGCTGAACTCACCCTAAAGCCCCTCTTGTATTCAGATCCCATTAACTGTGGCTGCATTATACATCTGTTCTGTGGGAATCTGTAGCCCAGGATTAGGGGTTTGGGGTTTCTGACCACACCTGATACTTAGGTGTTCACTTTCATTTTCATCAAGGATGGAACAGAAATGCATATTCATATCAGCTGCTCCTCCCTGCTTGCTAGCGTCAGACCCTGATTTCTAGAATCAGTCCCTGTTAAATCCCTATTTTGTCCTTGTTTTATAGGGGTGAGTGGGTGGGTTGGGGGAATTCTGTTTTTAAATGTTTGCATAGATGTACACAGCCGTCGCTGTTCTGAAAGTTTTTTTTTAATATAAGTGTTTTTATTATTTAAAACGTTTCAACACAGTACAACAATAACAGACTTATAACTTCTAGCTGCATTAAGTGGCAACTACAATCCCTCAATATCCCAAAAACATACCAACATTAATACATTCAATTTAGAAGGAGACACCAAACTCTGAAAATCAGAAATAACAAATCCTGATAATAACTGTTCCTAGGCAGAACTTCAGCCTCTGTCAGGTATTTTACTACAGGAAACCAAACAGCTCGAAATGACTTCTGGTGAGAAACTTTTTTGCCATATATAAAGTGTTCCCAGGGTTTATTCTGCCAACAGTGTAATGTGGGTTGATTTTTATTTTTCCATTTTTGAGCTAGCGTGATCCATGCTATAGCTAGTAGTGTGGAGATTAATGTGTGTAGAGCTTTTCTTTTGCAGGTTTTTGGAAAGATGTCCAGCAACACCATCTCAGGTAAGAAAGGTAAGTTATATCCCGTAAAAAAAAAAGATCTGTTGTAATATTTGCATCCAGAATTGTTGAGTTGAAGGGCAAGACCACCAGCAATGTATAAAGTCTACTGTTTAGTTGTGGGGAGAGCTGGTCTGTCCTTGGGTTGTTGCCAGATTAAATCAGCAAGGTGGCCTGATCCACAGTTTACTTCTTCTATGTCCTGCCACTTTGGAGGGGCATCCGTGGTTAGTATTCATATTAAAGAGGATAGCTGAGTGGCCTCATAATATAGGGGGAGATCCGGAAAATCCAAGCCTCCGGTTTTAGCTGAACGTTTCAAAATTGTGTTTTTAATCCTAGGCTTCTTGTAGCTCCAGAAGAATTTTAATAAGGTGTTTTGCCACTGTACTAGGTCTTTCTTGGGTATATGCACCGGTAATGCTCTAAATGCAAATAATTTTTTTGGCAAAATTAAGCTCTTGATGATGCTGACCCTGTCAGCCCATGATAGACCCAAAGAATCCCATTGTTTCATTTGGTTCTTGGCCTCTTGCGAAATCTTTTGTAAATTGCAGGTATTTAAGTCTTTCAAATCAGGGGGGATCTGTATCCCTAAGCATCTCTAAGGCGAGGAGGACCATTTGTATGGGGATTGTGATTGAATGTTTTGTTTAGTAGTTGGATTGATATTAATCGTTGATTTTTCCAGGTTGATCTTCAAACCAGACAGAGGGTAAGATTTTGTAAAAAGCTTTTGTAATTCCATTAATGACGATTCTGGCTTTGTGAGAAAGACGACCAGGTCATCCGCATACAAACTGACCTTGTGAGAGGTTTCGCCAATCTGTATGCCACATATGTTAGGATTCTGTCTGATAGCTTTCGCCATGGGTTCGATCACTAAGGCAAATAACAAAGGCGATAGCCTTGTTGGGTAACCCGTTGCATAGAGATGTTCCTACCCAATATATTATTGGTTTGGATTCTCGCTATCAGGTTAGCAGAGAGTACTAATAGCAGTTTGGAATTTTTCTCCAAAGTGCATTGATTTCAGCAGCTGTTTCTTCTGAAAGTTTAACCACCCTTTCTATCCACATGTTCCTACATAACTTCTCCTTCTTCTTATCCTTCAGAGACCTAATAAGAGCCAATAATTCCCTCAGAACAAGTATGGTATTGTTACTTTCTAGTTCCCTATGCTTTCGTTGTAGAAAGCCAGTTAGGTGTAGTGGTTAAGTGCGCGGACTCTAATCTGGGAGAACCGGGTTTAATTCCCCACTCCTCCACTTGCAGCTGCTGAATGACACTGGGCAAGCCATAGTTCTGTCAGAGCTGTCCTTGAAAGAGCAGTTCTCTCAGAGCTCTCTCAGCCCCACCTACCTCACAGGGTGTCTGTTGTGGGGAGGGGAAGGGGAAGGAGTTTGTAAGCCGCTAAGACTCTGAGTGAAGGATGGGGTATAAATCCAATCTTCTCCTCCTCCTCTGATAAGGCTGCACCTTGGTCCAGCCACATACCAGAATTCTCAGGGGCCAGAGGTCTCGCTAAAGGAGCACTGTCAGGGGTAATGTTAGAGTACAAGGGCTTGAAGAAAGACAAGGCAGACAAATGTTGCTCACTATGGAACCAAATATGGCTCTTAAAAAAACACACACAAAGTTTTTATGTTAAGGTATATTGGAGGGTTAGGTGGGATACTAGAATAACCAGTATATGGAGGGAATGGGCAGGCAAAGATTTTTATAGGACTGGAAGACTTCTTAGAGATGCTTTACGGAAAGGGAAGTGATAGAGGGGAACGGGTGCCAGGAATCCAAGTGTGAACCATGCATGAGTTTATGCTGGTGCCCTAAAACAATGGTACACAGTGCTCCTGTGTACATTTATTACTTATCATGACAACTTGTGTGTGCCAGTTCCTGGTAAAGGACTTGCAGCAACCAGTGTTTGGCCTGCACAAACTTTCTGGATTATTAATTCAGATGTCAGGTGCCAGTCACGTTTAAGTTGTGTATTTTCAGTGATGCAAATGGGCTTTCGTCAACTGGCCCTCACTCTCAGTGCTGACATTGTTCGGCTCTTTAGATTTTAAATGGTTGCAGAGCCCTGCTCTATGGAGTAACAATTCCAGAGGGACAACTAGGATTAAGTCTGTGGCTGCCAAATCAAACCAATATCAATATTGTACTATTTTTACAATACTGTAAAAAACAACAGTTAAAAGCCCACCAGTGGGGGGAGGAATGACTGCCATGGGGAAAGTGCAGCAGAAAGTCCCATGTGAACTCTGTGCCGTCACTACATTCGAAGTGGCAATGCATGGAGATGTATTCTCTGCACTGACCACAAGGGGGCTGAAGGGCAGATAGGACATTCCTTCATTTGTCAATAAATTATCGTCTGTTTGGCTGTGCCTATCAGCAACTACTGTTTTGTAGCATATTTAATAGGAAAAATCCTTCCCTCCTTGTACATACCCACAAGAATCCTTCCTGGCAGGGTCACTTTTATCCCCATTTTACAAAGAAGCAACATCTAAACTACAAATTTACATTTGGTTACAACCAAGTTTATTGACGTTTCCCATAGCTACTACCTTATCCTTTCTCCAAGGCACAGTTTTTATTACATCTCCTGTGAGAGACTGGTTGGCCCTCTCAGGGAACTCGAGTTCCTGGGAATTTCAGATAGACTCATAATGACATTTAAATACAGCATATTGAAACTGGGTGAATCTACACAAAGGTTTTCAGTAGCTGTGTTGGTCCACTGGAAGAGAGTCCAGTAAGTGAAGTTATGTTATCTATTTTTATTATGATCAACCAAAATATCACAAAACATTGTGCAAGCTTTGGAGTTCCACAGAACTCTTTGTCAGCCAGGAAACCCCAAGGGACAGAGAAACAAAGGCAGGGTTTTGTTTTGTTTTTCTGTTCTTGACACATCCACAATCCTCACCATCTAATCCAGTTAATTTTTCAGCCTGTACCATCTGCACACTGAGGATTTTCCATTTTCCTGAAACATCTTTTTCCCCTTCCTTGCTCTCCACTTTTTTCCAATGAAGAGTTCTGCAGAATTCTAAAGCTTGTTCACTGTTGATGTGGCATTTCTGACGGGCCTGTCAAAATGGCATGCATGGCCAAGTCTTGACTAGATGAAGCAGCCTGCCACAAAGTCAGGCGATTGGTCCATCTTGTCTCAGCATTGTGACTGGCCGTGAATCTTTAGAACCTTTCCTAGCATCAGTTACTGGAGATCTTTCAACTGGCAGTGGCAAAATTTGAACCTGGGACCTTCTGCATGGAAAGCCTGCACTCTGTCATTAAGCCACAGCCCCTAGATCTCCAGAATTATTTAAGTGGGATCCTTGATGCTGTCATTTTACCTAAGTGTTTCACTTTTTTACTTTAATTTTTTTTTATTATCCTTATCTTTCAATGCACCATTGCCTTAAAATGACTTTGCCAAGTCACACCTGGGAGCACACAATTTTTTCATAACCAGGACACACACAGCATTAATCAGCATTTTAAAAGTGTGCTTATGATAATTATACAAAGGCTTTTAAAAATAATAATTATCATTATTATTACAATGGTATTTATAGCTGAAAGTGGAATCCATGAAACCTGCATTGCCAAGCCCATCTCTTAAAGAGAGAGTTTCTGATCTTCTGTTGAGGCAGGAGATGGAGACTGGGAGGGGGTTTGCAGTTGCGAATATTTCACAGTGATTACTACCGTCTGGAAAAGAAGCATCATTGAGTACCCATACACCAGGGACAAGATATCCAGCAGCCATGCTCTGGATGCAGAGGATCCTGCAATCTGGTTACTGGAGATGGTTCCGTATTATGTATTTGACCTGTACTGGAATGTTTTGAGAAGAGTCAGGCCTATGAATGGTAATGTTTCTTAAAGGCTGGGGGTGTTTTCTCAGTGGGCGTTTCTAGGACACTGGTTCCTAGCATGGTGCCTGTGAGCTCTCTGGTGCCCACCAGTGCATTTCCGGTTGTCCACTTCCTTCTTTTCAAAAACATGAGCCAGTCTGGCCTTCCTCCACCTCACTGGAGCATGAGGTACTTCAGAAGAAGGGTCACCTTTGCATCTACAGGGAGCACTCATTCAGAAACATCCTCTATCAAAGGAGGATGCTTGAACTTGGAACCTCCCAATATTTGGCGATTGGCCCCAGCACTCCATAGCAGCCATTTTGTGACTGCCTACCCCCATGACAGCCATTTTTGTGGTAATGCCCGCTCAGTGATCTTGACATCACAAAGGGCCCATAAGCTCAATGACGTTGTGGATCCCTGTACTAAGGCTGCAATCACACACACTAAATAATCCACTCTCATTCCACTTTCCAACTGGATATTTGCTGTGTGAACTGGCAACATCCAATTCAAAAGTGGATTGAAAGTGGATTATTTAGTGTGTGTGACCGCAGCCTAAGTGACATTCCTTGGTTGGCTTCATTGAAGGAACCGTTAGAGCTTGGAAGAGCAAAGGGGAGGGTGCAGATGTGTGTGTTTGTGTGGCAAAACAGCAGTGTAGATTCCAGAACAGAAAAAGGAGAAGAAAACACAGTTGAAGAAAAAGAAGAGGAGGAGGAGGAAGGAGTCTCAGAGTGGCTTACAATCCCTTTCCTTTCCCCTCCCCACAACAGACACCTGGTTAGGTAGGTGAGGCTGAGAACTGGGGCTGAGAACTGCTCCTGAGAGAACAGCTCTGAAAGAACTTATGACTGACCCAAGGTCACACCAGAAGCTGCATGTGGAGGGCAATGTTCCCTCTAAGCTGTGGAGTCTAGTGAGCAAAAATCCTACTTTGTGAGTTACTGTCATTAAAGTTGTGAGCGAGCGTTCTGGCTACTGCATAAATTAGTTTGCTCTGGAGCCGTCCTTCCTGAGCTAAGAGAAAAATGTGTGAGCCGGCGGCTAAAAAACTGTGAGCTGGCTCAGACTAACTCAGCTTAGAGGGAACACTGGTGGAGGGGTGGAGAATCAAACCTGGTTCTCCCAGATTACAGTCTGCATTCCTAACCACTACACTAAACTCTCTCTCTCTCTCTCTCTCTCTCTCTCTCTCTCTCTCTCCCTTTCTCTCTCTCCCCTTTCCTTCTCATCAGACAACTATACCTTACTCCCCCGGATCTCACATAAGGTAGCAGAGCTGCTGCCTCATAAGACTGCCTCCGTCCCTTGCTCTGTGCTCTCTAACTATATATATTTTAAATTAAGCAAATGTTACAAAAACACTGTAACTCTCCAGTGCTCTCCCAAAAGAACCTACCCAGATAAACACTGCCCTTGGAACATCTCACTGCTCAGAGAACTGAGACACGTATAACTCTACATTACAAGTTTATGCTTCTGTTTTCCCCCCAAGTTTTTCTTTCCTGCTAACTCTGGCATGTACATTGCAGCACACACTCAATATGTCCAGTTAAAGTAGCCCACACCATTCGGATCCAGCAACCCCAAAAGTGGGTTTGTACTCAAGTCAAGCATAGATTATAAAGTCAGAGAGGAGAGGCCGGATGCATATTCATGTTGTGCTGGCCCTGGATCCCACTCCTGTGGCCATGGAAATCTGGCCTCAGGAGTGGTGTCATTTGCTAAAGTCTGGTGGCAATGATGGGATACAGATGGATTGTGGGAAGTGAGAGGATATCCATATTACGCAAAAGCCAGCAGGGTGACTGATTTGCAGGGCTATAGAGAAGAGAGCTGGATATCAAACTTCTCGAACACTTGACAGGTCTGGATCTGGGCTCTCCACTGAGACTTGGCTAGTGCCTTAGATTCACCTTTCGAACAAGAAATACTGGGTATGAACAACAGCACACAGCACCAAGCCCTTCCAGGCCACCGTCCTTCTTACAAAACCTTCTGTGCCTAAAAAACTCCTTGATCAGTCTCGGCTTTGTCCAAGGGATCAACCGCAGAAGCATCTTGGAGACATTTGTTCTCCTAAAGGGAAGCATGAACACATGAAGCTGCCTTTTAGTGAATCCAATGACTGGTCCATCAAGATCAGTATCGTCTACTCAGACTGATGGCTCTCCAGGATTTAAGGGGAAGATCTTTCCCATTGCCTACTACCTTATCCTTTCAACTGGAGATGCCGGGGATGGAATCTGGGACCTTCGGCACACCAAGCAGATGTTCTACTAATAAGCCACAGCTCCTCGCCACGATGGGGGAGACCTACTGCCTCTCTGTTTTCACACTGTCCCCGATCATTCGTCTGTGGTAGACAGCCAGGAAGATATCATTGTCCGCCGGGCAGTCATAATGGCAGGAGCAGGATTTGATCATCATCATCTTGCGCACGAAAGAGTCTCCCTCTGGGCACCGGAATTCCACTTCTGCGGTGTGGGTTGTGTGTGGAGTGCAGCAGCGCCCATCCACACAGCTTCCGCAGAACTTGGGCCTGTAGGCGCGGGTGCTGGTACAGCCTGTGAACTCAAAGTGGATTGCCTTGCGTGGCTTTGGATTCCTCACGCACTTCTTCCCCTTCTGGAAAGAGAAGACAAAGCAGTAGGTGACTCAGTCCTTCCTGATGTGGTGAGCCTGTATCTTGGCTGTACCACTTCAAAGTGCTGGTCAGGGGAACATATGGCTGGTAAGATGAACATACGCACAAAAATCCTTACACATAGAAAACCAGCATGTCAGGAAGAGATGCGAATAAATAATTTGTTTCACTGACATGCATATATATCCTTCCTGTATGTGAGTACACCCATTTGTAAGAAAGAGACAATGCACGTTCACATTACAAATGAAACTGGGGAACAGTCCCTGGATAAATCACATGTCAACCTGTACATGCGTCGAATGTGGCGTGACAATTAACACACGTGTAAAGAAAAATCAAGTGTACACTGTACACGGATTGTGCATCCACTCACTGTGACTTGCAAACAGGACTCTTGTTTCCTGTGCAGGAGGATATGTACACTTGTACAAGATCCACATCTTCAGACTGAAGTGTACAGCCCACTTAGGGCTGGAATACACCAGACATCGGAGATCTTTAATGGGAGCTCCCCTCCCTACGAAATTTCATCAGTAATGAGTACAGAGCCCTGACCCAGATGGCCCAGACTAGCCTGATCTCATCAGATCTCAGAAGCTAAGCAGAGTCGGCCTTGGTTAGAAATTGGGTGGGAGGCCACCAAGGAAGTCCAGGGTCACTGCACAGAGGCAGGCAATGGGAAACCACCTCTGGTTAGCACAGGGGTTTTGGATCAGGAACATCCAGCTAGGGGATGGGGGAATAACCCTTTTTTTAAAAACTGTGTTGTTGTTGTTTTCCAATACAAATCAGGCCCCACAGAGATCCTGTGTACCCCAGTAGGGAAAAACAGGTAAGAAAATGTTACGGGTTTGCTATCAGGGCAAACAGGATCTTAGGTCTTCTGACAATGGTCTTTCCTTCCCTTTCATTCAGTATGTTGAGGTAAAAACTACAAGACTGGCAACCTTCCTCCAGTCTGCCTTGATTCCCCCTTCTTTGCAGCTCCCACCCTGTGATATATGACCGTGTCCCACATTCCCACCCTCTCCTGCTGACACACAATACCTTGATGCTCTTTTCCAAAGGGACATTGCAGTATCGAACCACACAAAGCCTGCTTTCTTTCTCTAGTTGGCACTGGGGGTTGTCATTGGTGACCCGCGTAGAGATGCCCATCCCACAGGTCTTTGAGCAGGGGCTCCAATCCGTGGTTTGTACCAAGCAGTTTTCCTGGAGGTTGCTGAGCTGAAGACTGGGTTTGGGGGATGGACTGTCCCTGTAAACTGAGATGGATAAGGGGACTTTGATGTGGCGCGTGCAAGTTCAAAACAGGAGGGTTCTTAGAAGTTCTGCTTAGAAGTTCCGCTTAGAAGTTCCGCTTAGAAGTTCTGGTTTTGGAGGATGACAGGCTGAGAAGGAACTAGGGAATACAAGTTCAAATCCCTACATGGCCACAATGAAGGAGTTTAACTTGGAGAATCAGTTCCTGGTCTGTGAGCTAGGTATAATGGTGATTTCCTTAACAAGCTTCCAAAGGTTGCAAAGAATGGGTCTAGCAACAAATCTTGCACATGTGCAAACACAAAATCCTATTTCCAGCAAGGGACAGTGCATGCATGCAACTCCAAGTGCAAGACCTTAGCCTGGGGTCACCACGCATGGATGGGGCTTTCTGCCACCAAAGGGCCTGTAGCACTTTGCACGTTATTTCTCTTAGTGTTCCGGAAAGGTGGCGATTGCTGGAGGGGGATGTAGTAAAATGAAAGGCATTGGGTTGCATTCAGAGTAAATTTTCCATTGATGGAAGGAGGAGTGTCATTTCCACCAATTGCCATTTCCTGCTGCAGACCCCAATTCCCTCCCCTGTTCCCCAGGAGGAGGAGGAGGAGGAGGAGGAGGAGGAGGAGGA
>NW_015164670.1:53182-70873 GCF_001447785.1 Gekko japonicus
AGAAGAGGAAGAAGAAGAAGAAGAAGAAGAAGAGGAAGAAGAAGAAGAAGAAGAAGAGGAAGAGGAAGAGGAAGAGGAAGAGGAAGAGATTGGATTTATACCCCGTCCTTCACTACCCGAAGGAGTCTCAGAGTGGCTTACTGTCTCCCTTCCCCGCCCCACAACAGACACCCTGTGAGGTAGGCTGAGAGAGCTCCGAGAGAACTGCTCTTTCAAGGACAGCTCTGACAGAACTTATGAATGACCAGCAGCTGCATGTGGAGGAGTGGGGAACCAAACCCGGTTCTCTCATATTAGAGTCCGTGCACTTAGCCACTACACCAAACTGGAACAGGATTTGGGGGAGATCAGGGAGCTGCAGCAGAAAGCAGGAAAGTCCTGTTCTGCCGATGGAAGTGCCTTCCGTAAGTGGAAAATTCAGTTTGGATCCTACCCAACAAATGGCATTGGTTCTTTCTGGACAGCCACTGGGATTCATTAGAGCGTTCGTTCATTCATTGCCGGCCTTTCTTCCACCAGCATCATTCAGGATTTTTCTGTTTATCCACCAGCGGTGAAAAAGAAGAGATCCCTTATCCCTCCCACCCCACTATCTCCCAACTGTCTCTCGTGCATCATCTGTGTGCGTCTCACCTGCCATACCCTTTTCAAAGTGGTTCTTCTGGTTGTCCCCTTCACAGACCCACTCTTCACAACATTTGCCCTCCACCTTCACCCGGCGGAGGAATGGGCAGTCCGGGGAAGGCAGCCGCACCCCGTCGGAGCAGAGGGGGATGCAGCCAATGGCACCGTCCATGCAGATACACTGCAGCTTGCAGCTGGGCTGGAAAGTCTCGCCATTCAGATAGATCTTCCCCAGCAGGTCACAGGTTGCCCCTTCGTGAGCTGTAGGAAACGAGATAGAAGGCTGTCAGCTGCGTAAAGGTGAGTCAGCAAAAATATCACCCATTAAATCAGCAAGCTCTTGACCTGCGGAGCATATAGGGATGCCAGCCTGCAGGTAGGACCTGGGGATCCCCCAGAACTCCAGCTCATCTCCAGACTACAAAGATCAGTTGCCCTGGAGAAAATGGCTGCTTTGGAGGGTGGACTGTATGGCATTGTACGCCACAGAGGACCCTGTCCTCCCCAGGCTCCATTCCCAAATCTCCAGGAGTTTCCCAATCTGGATCTGGTATCCCTGCTGGCAACCCTACCCCCAACCCACCAGTGGCCAAAGGGCACCCGGCAACCCTAGCGTAAGATGTCCCTTCGGATGGATTGCCAGCTATCCTCTTTACTCCAGTGGGAGCGAAAAGGGAGGGTGGAGTGACATCAGATGACATCATGATATCACTTCCTGGTACAACAGGAAGTGAAGCTGTGACACTGGACAACATTATTTCCCACCCCACCCCATTTTTTGCTCCTGCGGAATCAAGCAGCAGGAACCGGGGGCCAGAGACTGCCTGCCTTTCCCAGTCCCTGAAGTTCTCCTGGAATCACAACTGATCTCCAGATGACAGAGATCAGTTTCCCTGAAGGAAATGGCAGATTTGGAGGGCACACTCTATGGCATCACATCCCTGCTGAGCTCCCTCCCGAAACTCTGCCCTCCCCAGGCTCCACCCTCCAATCTCCAGGAATTTCCCAAGCCAGAATGGAAAACCTTGCAGTGGCTCACGGCTCTTCCATGATGGAACAGCAGCTCACCTATACAGATGCTGCTGTCTCTGTGGGTTCTGGAGAAGTTGCAGTAGAGTCCCTTGTGGTGGTCGCAGGGTTTCCAGAGGGAGCACAGCTCGCCAAGCTGCCGGGCGCACACCTTGCAGCATCCACAGCTGTCCAGCAAAAGGCTGGTGCCAACAGGACACTGGAGGGGCTGTGTGGGACACTGGCATGGATATGAGCATGCTCGAGATGCCACCTGTGGGATAAGTAAAAATAATTGCCAAAGAAACATGAACAAGTCCTTTGCAGAACCAGCCAGAGAGGAGAGGAGAGCGAGGAGGATGATCAGGGGCCTGGAGACCAAACCCTATGAGGAAAGGCTGGGGAACTTGGGAATGTTTAGTCTGGAGGAGAGGAGGCTGAGGGGGGACATGAATGCTCTCTTTAAGTGTTTGAAGGGCTGTCACTTAGAGGAGGGCAGGGAGCTGTTCCTGTTGGCAGCAGAGGATAGGACTCGCAATCATGGGTTTAAATTAAGGGCAGGAAATTAAGGGCTGGATATTAGGGAAAACTTTTTTACAGTAAGAGTTGTGCAACAGTAGAATCAGCTGACTAGGGAGCTGGTGAGGTCCCCCTCCCTGGCAGTCTTTAAGCAGCGGCTGGACAAACACTTGTCAGGGATGCTCTAGGTTGATCCTGCATTGAGCAGGGGGTTGGACTAGATGGCCTCTATGGCCCCTTCCAACTCTGTGGTTCCATGATTCTGTAGTTCTAAGAAGTCTATACAAGCCAAGAACCTGGAGCTCAGCTTCTCCTCCAGCACCATCCCCAACAGGAGAGCCAGCTCAGATTTGGACATGGTCCTTTGGCTGGATGTTAGAAACTAAGTTCACTGCTCCTGCTACGTCTGGAGCGAGGGGCAGCGGAGAAGAGTTTTCTTCCTTATGCTTGGCTGTTTCTGTGTGAAGCCTGGATTCAATTTAGGAAGTGAGTCCATTCCCCCAGAAAACATCTAACACATATGTGTACAGACCACATGCACAAGTCCCTTTCAGATGTTACAGTCGTGCGTAACAGGAGCACACGCTAACCACGTTTTCTCCCAGTATGGCCAGTCCTCATCTTGTGCAAACAAGAGTGACATGCATATTTACCAGGCACATACTGCTTCAATACGTGCCAGCTGACCCCTGTATTTGTCAGGGTTTGCATTCATGCATGGTGAATACATATATCGTGCCCCTGTTCACTCAACATCCTGACCACACGTATCAGGAGGATCGCACACTGCATGCACTTCCATTATGTGCAGTTGATGAGCTCCCGGTATGAGTCAATATAATTTCTGAAAAGCAGATGTTTGACACTGGCCCTGTTTCACCCACCCATGCTTTCCTCTCCTTCCCTCCACACTGCTGTCAGTTCATGTGCAGATTGCACAACATATGTGCACAGCTGTCCTCCCAGTACCCTGAGCCACAGGTGCTGCCCAACACGATATTTCCAATGCCAAAGTCTGGGGCTGTGCAAATGTTGGATGACTCCGTTTCCATCTGTTCAGTCTGCAAGTCAAAACAAGATCCCCCCCCCCCCGCGCGCGCGCAGCCCGCTAGCACTGCAGGCTGAACCTGGGTACCTGGGAAATTAAATGAGTTAATGTTCTTTCTGATTCCGATAACCCTTGTCAACACCAAAGCCTCCAGGAAGAGAAGCCGTCTCTCTTCTCCGCAGCTGTAAAGAAAGCCTCGAATCTGATCAGTGAACCACACCGATCTCACCTCGGGGAAGTGTTAATGTACACAAGCCGTGTCAAAAGCATTGGGTTGCCACTTTATGATTCATTATATGAGGTTAAGAGGGATTAGCAGAGTAGCTGTTATGAAACTCAGTACATTTTTGGAGACTCTTCTGGGATGAGGTTCTCGGAGTAGAGGATAAAAAACAAATAATACATAGTCAGTGTGGTGGCTAGGTTGTCAGAGTAGGAGACCTAGGTTCAAATCCCTAAGCCATTAAGCTGACATGGGAACTCCCGTGTCCATCTGCTAGAGGCTTGTCGCACCTTAAAGTCTGGGGCAGTGATGTTCTGTATTCCTAGTGCTTGGGGGCAATGATGGAAGGGCTTCTGGAGTTCTGGCCCCGCTGGTGGGTGTCCTGATGGCACCTGGGTTTTGGCCACTGTGTGACACAGAGTGTCTGACTGGATGGGCCACTGGCCTGATCCTACATGGCTTCTCTTATGTTCTTAAAGACCAACAATGCCCTGACCCAGATGGCCGGAGCTAGCCCAATCTTGTCAGATCTCAGAAACTAAGCATGGTCCGCTCTGGTTAGTACTTCGATGGAGGCCACCAAGGAAGTCCAGAGTTCCTACGCAGAGGCAGGTGATAGCCAACCACCTCTGTTTGTCTCCTGGCTTAAAAACCTTGAGGGGGTCATCATAAGTCAGCTGCAACTTGATGACACTTTTTACCCCAAAGACCAACAAAAAAAATCAGCAGCCTTTAAGGCGCCACAAGACACTTGTTAAAGCAGGGAATACTGTTTAAAGCAGGGGCGGCCAAACTTGCTTAACGTAAGAGCCACACAGAATAAACATCAGATGTTTGAGAGCTGCAAGACATGAACAAATATTACACACATGTTTTTATTGGAAAAAATGCAAATTTGCTTTTTATTAACATTAAATGAGACTGCCAGAAATAAAAAGGGGTAAAAACAGATATTGATAATATTTGTCCAATGATATTTATGTGTTTACTAATTATATTCATTTGTCAGAAACAGAGAGAGAGGGAGAAAGAAAGAAAGAGAGAGATAAACAAAGAACGCAAATAGATGGGGGAGGGAGGGAGGAAGAGAGACAGAAAGAGAGAGAGAGAGCAAATAGATGGAGAGCCTGCAGGGAGCCGTACAATATGTGTGAAAGAGCAACATGCAGCTCCGGAGCCAGAGTTTGGCCACCCCTGGTTTAGAGCAAGTTTATGGCACGAGTCAGCAGACCAGGGACATACCATGTTGGCAAGGAGACATCCTCTGATAATGAGAGGCAAGGGAGGGGCCTTTGCTTCGTGGCATGGTACATACTGTGCATGGAGAATGTCTTTGGTTGAATCACTGGCAATCCAGTCAAAGGATTTCAGGTAATAGGAACAACCTTCCTGTGCCTGAGACCCTGGACAGCTGTTAACAGGCAGAGTACTCAGCTAGATGGACCAATGGAAGTTTTCTGTGACGCTTGTAACCAGAGGTAAGCCCCCCAAAACTTGTATGCAGCACAACTGGCAGTGTTCCTATAGTCAAGCATCATTGGATGTCCTCCACACCAAGACATATTGAGAGCAATGTTTCCAACCCCATGGAAAACCTTAGAGACTTTCCAGACACTTAGTTTATTGCCATAAGTATATAGGAAATAATATATTTTTTTCTTTTTGCCATCAAATCACAGCTGACTTATGGCAACCGCATGAGGCTTTCAAGGCAGGAGACATTCAGAGGTGGTTTGCCATTGCCTGCCTCCGAGTCACGACCCTGGTATTCCTTGGTGGTCCATCCAAATACTGACGAAGGCCGACTCTCCTTAGCTTCCAAGATCTGATGAGATCAGGCTAGCCTGGGCTATCCAAGTGTTATCCAAATGTTTTTTCCCCACAAAGGTAATTGAAAACAGAGGGTTGCCTGTCCACAAAGACATGGCTGACATGGGCCATCTCGACACCCAGCAATAAGATCTGCACAAATCTTGCAATCACAAATTTCAATCTAGGGAATGAATGGCTGTGAACATGGATGCTATCAGCTCCACCCAATATCCATAACCTGATAAATACCAATGACAGGCCCTCAGGATTTGACTTGCCACGTAAAGTATCTATTGCTGTTGCAACTGCCATGGAAAGTGAGGTTGCAAAAGCATCACAAGTATGTATTGGAAAGTAGCTGTGGCATTCCATTTGGTGAGTGACACAACTTCCTGCCGTGAGACCCTTTAGAATTAGAAGCTGATAAGTTCTTGGTGATTCTGTGCTCTCTCAGTGTGCTGCTGTGGGACTGTCATCCAGCTGTGAGTTTTAAATTTAAACATTTAGCAAGCAGCAACAACAGCCCTTTCTATTACTGCTGTTCCCCTTGAGGCTCATCTGAAGGCTACCCTAGGTGCTTTTTCCCTACCGTTTTCTAGGGAGGTGGCTTACAGTCTCCTTTCCCTTCCCCACTCCACAACAAACACCCTGTGAGGTAGGTGAGGCTGAGAGAGCTCTCCTGAGAACTGCTCTTGAGAGAACAGCTCTGACAGAACTATGGCTTGCCCAAAGTCATCCAGCAGCTGCAAGTGGAGGAGTGGGGAATCAAACCCAGTTCTCCCAGATTAGAGTCCACCCACTTAACCACTACACCAAACTTCATTTATACCTCCCCTCTCTCCCCAGTGTGGGACCAAAAAATGGCTTAAATCATTCTCCTTGCTTCCATTTTACCCTCACAACAACCCTATGAGGTAGTTTAAGCTTCAAGTCTGTGACTGGCCAAAGGTCACCCAGCGAGCTTGCATGGCAGAACTAGGGAAGTGAACCAAGGTCTCCCAGTTCCTAATCCAACATTAACCACTATGCCACACAAACTTTTCTAGTGTGAGGATTGTCTTTTATGTTCATGCTGTTTTTCATGTTGTGTCTTCTTCTTAATTGTTTGTTTTTATGCTCTGTCCCATTTTTAATGGCTGCATCCCTTGTATCAGAGTGCACTGCAGTGTTCAGCAAATGTGCCCACATCTCTCTTCCAACTTTCACAAATGGAAAGGTTGTGTTCGCAAACTTTGTACCAAAGCATCTCTTGCTGAGTCCCTCTCCCTCTTTTTTTCCATTTGCAGTGTGCTGTATTTATTGACACTGCTTGTCCTGGCATCAACTTTCTCAAACAGGATGTTAGTAAACTGTCCGTAAAAGTTTCCTCCCCAGTCCCCTTCAAGAATGTGGAAGGGAGCATTTAATTGCAGGGCAGACCTGGTTCTAAAAATGGCTGCAGCTCATCGACTTAGCAACTGTGTGATCTCAGTGGGCTGCATCCAGCTATCTTTTCTACTGGTTATTTTTTTAAAAAAGGGGGACGAGGGGGGAATCCCCTTTAACCATGTAAACGTCTGCGTTGGGGATCATGGGACCTGCAAAAAAGCCATGAGAGACGCAGGCTGCAATACGGAGGGGACTGGGTGAAATGGAGTGGGGGGAAATGGGCTGGATCCAAGCCAATAGATAGTTATGAGAGTCTAGAAGGGAAATCACCCTGACCTGGATAACCCAGACAAGCCTGATCTCATCAGATCTCAGAAGCTAAAGTAGGGGCATCCCTGGCTAGTATTTGGATGGGAGACCTCCAAGGAATACCAATCTTGTGACGCAGAGGCAGGCCATGGCAAACCACCTCTGAATGTCTCTTGCCTCGAAAATCCTGTGGGGTCGCCATCAGTCGGCTGTGACTTGACGGCACTTACCACCACCACCACCACCACCACGTTTTATGCCAGTGTGCATGCATTTATTTATATGCACATTCCCTCACAAGTAAAATTTTATTATTTGTTTTAGTTCATTTATACCCCTCTTTTCTCCCCAATGAGCACCTAAAGTGGCTTACAACATTTTATCAGCTATGCTGAGCTATGCTGAGGGTTTGCGACTGGCTGGTCACCCAATCAGCTTCCATAGCAGAGTGGGGATTTGGACCTGCGCTTCCCAGAGTCTAACCACTATAGTCTGTCTAACCACTATATTTTCATATAGCTCATATTAACTGATATATTATAACTGTCCCAATCAGATATTTAACATCTAGAACCCCATAAATGGGGCTGAAACCTGAGGAACTTTAGCACGATTGTCCACATGCTAACAATTTTTTTTTAAGTTATCGTCAATATTTCACCCTCAAAAGGCACAAAAGGGTCAGTGTTTTTACCCAGGATAGACACCAGAAATAAGAGTGACTTTCTCCAATAAACACAGAGAAATGGAAGCGCATGAATGCGCAATGTTTGTGGTTCTTCTGCGCCATGCTTCATTTTACAGGGAATTGCATTCATCCAGGTTGGCATGAATTCACAAAGCAGGACACAGACGCTATGCCCATGCCTGACGCTGCCCAGTCTGACACTGGTGAAAACAAAAACAAAACCCACCCCACTGTTTTGAATCCTGTGTCATTCGCTGGCACCTCTCACAATCCTCTCACTCAGTTGAATGTGTATGTATAAAGTATGGTCAAGGCACAACCAACTCATGGCGACTTGTCATGGGCTTTTCAAGTTAAGAGATGTTTAGAGGTGGCTTACCATTGCCTTCTTCTATGTAGTGACCCTGGACTTCATTAGTGGTCTCCCATCCAGGTACTAACCACAGCTGACCCTGCTTAGCTTCTAAGAAGGCATAAGGCTGGTCCACAGACTGTAAAATCCCAGATTGTTTTGCCAAGTGTCAGCCAGTCACACGTCTTTCTACTTTAGACGTGCACAGAGTTGGATCTCTAGCCAAGCTATCTAAGCAGTGGCTTGGAGCAGCAGCCCCTCTGTGGATGGTGCCTACACTCTGCAGAGGGTCAGTTTGCCCCATCTCTCAGTAGCATAGGAAGTGAGTGGCAGGAAGTGAAAATGATCTTGCTCCAAGGCAGAAAAATTCCAGCACAGCCGAGTATGGCAAGCTGGGAGGGCCAACACACTGAGCTGGAGCTGACCAGCTTTTCCTCTGGGGAACAAGGGGTCTCTTTCAACCACCAGAAAGGTTATGCTAAGGACAGGGTTGCCAGCTCTGAGTTGCGGAATACCTGCAGATTTGGGGGTGGAGCTGGGGGAGGGCAGAGTTTAGGGAGGGGAGGGATCTCAGCAGGGTATAATACCTGCTGAGTAATACCTGCTGAGTATACCTGGAGAGTCTCCACTCTCCAAAGCAGCCCTTTTCTCCAGGGGCACTGATCTTGGTCCTCTGGGGGACAATTATAATAGCAGGAGATCTCCAGGTGCCACCTGGAGGTTGGCAACCCAAGAGGACATTCATGGACAAAAGCCACATAGGACGGAGGGGCTGAAGTGAGGGGAACAGAGTGAGAATGCAGCAGAAAAGTTGGCCAAATCTAATCTAATATATGGATTAAAAGAACCAAAATGAAAACTATTTCTAAGGAGGGGAAAACACTCTAGGCGGACAAGATCTCATCAATGAGTCATTCAGACAATCAAAGGGGATAGTCAAGATATTCCCCTGGAAGCGAAGGGGGCAAGCAGCTGCTTCCAAGGCACAGGGCTATTTTTATAATGAACAGACAACAAGTTTCCATTGTTCTGATTGAGCAGGGACAATCTCTTGGTTTTGGAATCTCTTCTGGAAAATTACAGTCCCTACTTTCTTTGTCTTTAGGGAGGACAAATTGGTTAAAATGTTTGGGAGCAGCCAGAGCTTCAGGGCTTCACTCTCCTTCCACTCAAGAGCTCAGGAAGTTAAACCTCTAAAAGAGGAGCGCCAGATGTCTCGCTCCAGAGCTGCAGATTTCTGTCACCCACACTATCCAGTGGGGATATCTGTTGCTGCAATCTATTCTTTTGGAAGCTCACCAGGACCATCATTTATTAATTTACTGTAGATCTTTAAAGCCAGCTTTTTCTCCCCAGTGGGCATCCAAAGCACTCTCCTCCATTTTATCCTCACGACAACCCTGTGAGGTAGAAAAGGCTGAGTGCGCGTGAGTGCCCCCAGGTTACCCAGCTATCTTCCATGGAAGTGTGGGGACTCAGATCCCAGCCTGACACTCTTGCCGATCCACCATGGAGGCTCTCTGTTACCTCCTCCCACATACACAACAATGCTGCTCACACTCCCGTCTTGCATGTTTGTGTGTCCACTTTGAGGCATCCTGGGCTGAAACACAACATCAGCCAAGAGGACGCTATCTGATCGCTGCTTCCCGGAGTTAGTAAACCTCTTAGTTAATTCTCAACAAAAATGCTCCTCTAGCTGCTTGGTTATTCTCATCTCCTGTAGCATACCAGGAAGAGCAGCAGTATGGGACAGTAGTTAGAACGTCAGGCTAGGGCTGGGGAGACCTGAGTTCGAATCCTCATTCTGCCATGAAGCTCACTGACTTTGAGCCAGTCACTCCCTCTGCCTAACCCACCTCGCAGGGTTGTTGTGAAGGTTAAAGGGGGAGGCGAGAACCATAGCTGCTGTCCTGAGCTCTTTGGAGGAAATGCAAGATGAAAAGGCAAGAGACAGAGGGAATAACCCTAAGAAGATCTGCTGAGATCTGCTCCCCCTTCCCCCATGGGCTGACTCCTGGAAAAGTGTTTTTAGGATTGCAGTACAAGGGACAGAAAAGTTTTGAGTGCTCATCTTAAGGAAAGTTACTGCTTCAAAGCCCATTGACTTCAACTCTCTCGGTGCAAGTCTCTGCTTAGGTTTGCACTGTATATCTCTGAGTGTTGATAAAATGCATCTAGGGAGGGGGAGAGGAGAGGACCCCCGACCCAATGCTGCTCCTCTGGATGATGCACACAGAAAACAAAATTGCTCTAATTGAAAAACCTTCCAAGTTGGGCCAGTAATTCTGCTGCATCTAATTCAGTTTGCTTGGCAGGTGCCCAAACCCATTCATTCCACACAAGCCATCGGCTGCCCGCAGAAGGTGTCTCTGTACATACCCAGCCAGGCTCAAGGAGGACGAGGAAGAAGGTGAACGCTAAGATTGCCCCAACGCTGTCGTACATCCTGAGTTTTTTGCCTTGTGGATCCTTCCTTCTCTGTCTTTGGGAGGGTGCAGCTCTCTTCAGCTCATCTTTAAATAGCCTCCTCCAAGGGGTGTGTGCCTGACATGAGTGACAACCTGGAGCGTAGCCCAAAAGTGGGTGCAACAGAAAATGTACTGGATTCCAGAGGAAAGGAAAAAACCCTCCCCCCTTCAGAATTCCTGTGGGTCTGGCAGTAGAGTCTGGGATACAGACATAACCTTCTCCATGGGGGAAATCAATACCACCAGCCAAGCCCTTAAAAAAATAGGGAGGGTGTCTTTTCCTTCTTTCATCTCAAAAGCCTGTTGCATGGAATGATTTTTGCAAGGTCTTTCCCCTCCTCTCTCCCCACCTCCCCTGGGATTCATTTCTATTGGCTCTCCGGGCTGCACTATTAGAAATGCAAAGGCACCTTCTCTGGCTCGGAGGAGGAAAGGGATGGAATGATCAGCTGCCAGGAAAGCAATTTGGTGCCAAGACCAGCGGTGTGCATCAGTGCACGTGCACCAGGGGTATGTGAAGTTGCAAAGGTGCCAACATTTTTGCAGGGTGTGATCACCTGTCCTGGGGAGAGTTGCCAACTGCCAGGTGAGATCTGGAGTTCTCCTGGATTTACAGCTGATCTCCCAACTACAGTGATCGGCTCCCCTGGAGGAAATGGCACCTTCAGAGCACAGATCCATGGCATCACATCCCACAGTTCCTTCGCTTGCCCAAATTGTGTGCTGTAAGTGCTATCAAGCTGCTTCCTACTTATGGTAACCCTGTGAATTAGTGTCCTCAAAAACATCCTGTCATTAACAGCTTTGCTCAGGTCTTATAAACTGAGGAATGTGGCTGTCTTGATTGAGCCAATCCATCTCAAGTTTGATCTTCCTCTTTTCATGCTGTCTTCAACTTTTCATAGCATTAGTGTCTTCTCATGACGTGGCCAAAGTATGATAGCCTCAGTTTAGTCACTTTTGCTTCTAGGGAGACTTCAGGCTTCATTTGATCTAGAACCTACCTATTTGTCTTTTTGGCAGTCCACGGTATCTGTAGAACTCTCCTCCAACACCATATTTGAAAGGAATCAACTTTTTTCCTTTCCATGTTCTTCACTGTCCAACTTTCAAACCCACACATAGTATTGGGGAATACCATGGCATGAATTATCTTGATCTTGGTCACCAGTGATACAAATTACTGTCCCCTAATCTCCAGGAATTTTCCTGAACCAGAGTTGGTTAACTTAGTCCTAGGTAAATGCAATGCAAAAGCATGTTACGAAGACAGGAAAATTCCTAACATGTGACATTCCCCCCAGCAGGGGTCATGAATTTTTTACAAAGGAAAGGAAGGGAGTCCCTTGTACACTCTGAGTTCCCAAAATACACAGTAGTCTGGCATGAACAAGTGTCTTGTACTGTAGCCCAAGGGGTTGGTAGGCCAGACTCCAGAGATAGCTTCATGAGACCTTCATATTCACAAGACTTTTTGGAAAATGGATAAAAGCCTTTTTAAAAGAGTTTTTTCTTCTTAGAGCCCTTTGTTTTCTCCTTTTTATGGGCATGTTCAAGTAAGTTCTTCAGCTGAGTTTCAGAAGGGCTGAACCAGCATATCCAGCCCATGCAAGAAACTTCACAGCTATTGTGCTGAAGTCCAGCTGCTCATTTCAAGAGCAGTTGTGGCTCAGTGGTAGAGCACACGCATCACACATCTGAAGATCCCGGGTTCAACTCTTACCATTTCCCCTTAAATAGCTCAGGTAGACAATGATGTGAGAGACCTCCACTGGAGACCCTGCCAGGCAATATTGATGGGCCAATGGTCTAATTGAATATCAGGCAACTGCATGGGCCTGAGTGGCACATTCCACGGAATGGAATGGGAAATGATACCATTTCCAACATTCCAGATAAAGAAGATTCCATAAGATGTCCAAACTATTTTTGCTTCTTCTTTTTTTTTTTTGGCTCCCCAGGTTCTCTGGTTGGCCACTGTGTGAAACATGATGCTGGACTACACAGACCATTGGTCTGATCCGGCAGGATTCTTGTTATGTTCCTGCGTGAGTTGGTCATACTCCAAAAACAACCTTTTCTCTGCTTGTTCAGCAGAAAGGAAGAGCAATTTGACCTCCTCCAAATCTGCATTTATTTGTGTTATTTATAGTTCGCCTTTCTCACAGGGACTCAACTGAGTCAATCACAGTCAACAGGATGGGGCCTTCAATGAACAATGCAATAGGATTATTGTAGAAATCAGTAATCAAACAGAAATCTGAAAACAGAGCTGAAGCAAAGCATCAATATTAAGATGATACATTAAATTAGACACAAATTACACGGTAGGATTCTGCTTACAGCAAGCCATTCACAGTGGTATAGATCACAGCCTCTGATCATTATCCAAGTGACTTTGTGTACCATTTTGTACAATGCAGGTGTAACCCTGTTTCCTGGGTAGAAGAGCCCTCTTGAATCATTCAGTTTTACATAGTTTGTGGAAAGCCTACATCTTTTTTTCTCTCTGTATGTCCTTTTGGGTGGGATTCCTTCAGAGTTGTTTGGCTTCTTTTCCACCTCTATTCTCTGAAAGAGGAAATAAGGTCAATTGGCACAGGTGGAAGGGAAAGGACATCAAAAGAAGGGCAAGCAAGTGACAGAGAGTCTCCATGGAGACTGGGGGTCTTCCATGGTATCATGAGAGGCAGCCCTACCTGGCAAGGTCGGGGTCAGGGTCACATATCAACGGCCCTTCCCTTCCTCGTTACCAGTCAAGAGATGCCAAAAATAAGGCTGAGTGACTCAGACTGATCAAAGAGAGACAACACCCAAGTTTGGGGCTGTTGGTATCTTTCAATTCTTTTTTGCCTGAGCGGTTTTAGAGGGTAAAGAGATATGGATGTCAAGCCTGCTTACAATCTCCCTGGAGCAAGAAATGCTCTGTGCTTAATTCCTGTTTTAATGCTCCCCTGGGTCTTGCCAGCAGTTTATCCTGAACCAGCTTTATTAAATTCCACACACACCTCCTTTCAGCTGTTGGTAAGAGCAAAATATTATTTAGCACCACTCAGTGGGGGGGAAACAGACAAAGAAGTGGGGGAACTCTTTGGTTCTAACAGGGTGTCTGAGACAGAATCTTTGATGCCTGTAGGAAAGTCATAGCCCCCCCCCCTCCAACCTGGATAGCCCAGGCTAGCTTGATCCAGTCAGATCTCAGAAGCTAAACAGATTAGTATTTGGATAGTATTTGGCTGGGAGACCACTAAGGAAGTTCAGGGTTGTGACACAGGGGCAGGCAATGGCAAACCACCTCTGAACGTCTCTTGCCTTGAAAACCCTATGAGGTCACCATAAGTCAGCTGTGACTTGACGGCACTTTCCACCACCACCACCACCAGCAAAGTCATACCAAAGCTGAAGGTACATGGGGCAGGACACACCCCTGGGCCCAGCAGCAAAACCCACCTGGATGAAGCAGGGTGGGACCAGGAGCAGGAGGCTGTAGAAGGGTTGCCAACTGTCAGGTGGTGGCTGGAGATCTCCTGGAATTAGGACTGGTCTCGAGTCAGGGGAACAGATATCAGCTCCCCTGGAGAAAATGGCTGCTTTGGATGTTGGTCTCTATGTCCTTATACCCTGCTGGAGTCCCTCCCCTCTCTGAACCCCACCCTCCCTAGCCTCCGCTCCCAAACTCTCCAAGAATTTCCCAACCCAGAGCTGGCAGCCCTAGCTGGTGCAGTCAGGGTTCCCAACCTCCAGGCGGTGGCTGGAGATCTCCCAGGTGACAGAGATCAGTTCACCCGGAGAAAAAGGCCACTTTGGAAGATGGACCCTATGGCATTATACTCTGCAGAAGTCCCTCCCCTCTCCAAACTCTGCCCTCCCCGGGCTCCACCCAACCTGGAGCTGGCTCACACATTTTAGTCTTAGCTCCGGAAGGATGGCTCCAGAGTAAACTAATTTATGCAATAGCCAAGTCGCTCACTCACAATTTTAATGCCAGAAGCTCACAAAGTAGAATTTTTGCTCACAAGACTCCACAGCTTAGAGGGAGCATTGCTGGAGATCACTCAGAATTAAAACTGCTCTCCAGATGGCAGAGAACAGTTCCCTTGGAGAAAACAGCTGCTTTGCAGGGTGGAGTCTGTGTCATTATACCCTTCTGAGGTTGCTTCCCTCCTGCTTGGGTCCCCACTGTGGAGAAAGACTGTACTTTTTCTAGGTAGAAGTTGAAGGGGGGGGGGTGCAGGGAGATGGAAAGCTGAAGTCAAAGGGGCAGATAAAAGCAGGTTGATGGTTGGCTAGGAAGGCGATAGGGTTGCCAACTCCAGGTTGGGAAATTCCTGGAAATTTGAGGGGTGGAGCCTAGAAAGGGTGGGGTTTGAGGAGGGGTGGGACCTCAAGACAGGTACAATTCCATAGACGCCACCCTCCAAAGTAGCCATTTCTTCCTGGGGAACCATTGTTGCCAATCCCCAGGTGAGGGCTGGAGATTACTCAGAATTATAACTGCTCTTCAGATGGCAGAGATCAGTTCCCCTGGAGAAAACGGTGGACTCTGTGTCATTACATCCTGCTGAGGTCACCACAGTAAATTGACGCTGAGTGCCCAAGGCCGGGGCACCCACCCAGAGCCTCTTTCTAGATCTCGTTGTATTTATTTCCACGATGGGCCTTATTCCTAGTAAGTCATAATTCTAGGAGATCTTTAGGCCTCACCGGGAGGCTGGCAACCCAGCTGACTAACTGGGGGATGAGCTTGCAGGGAGCAGAGGTAGAGAGGGGAAACCAAGCCAGCCAGGAGGAGAAGGGGAAAGTAGAGGAAGCCAGAGAGTGGAATTGGTATAGAAAACTGTCCACACAGACTACTTGTCTGTACCCAACACCCAAACCATTGCTCGGAGGGCACAACAAGAAGGGTGCCCACACCCTGCAGGGGCTGAGCTCACCCCCTTCCCCAGGTGCCAGCAGCAGGGAAAAAAGATTTGAAAATCCTTATAAGCAGAACACTGTAAACAATTAGTGAATGTATTAACTATATGGACTCATGCTATCTAAAGGACAACAAAAGTTTCACTACAATTCTTGCTAACAGAGTCAAAAAGTTCATCCCTGCTTACATTAATGCGGACCAGACCAGTTTTATCCCCAATAGACAAATAACGGATAATATCCGAAGAACTTTAGATGTCATCACATACGGGAGAGCTTCGCAGACAGACTCGTTGATATTAGCATTAGATTTTGAAAAAGCCTTCGATTCGGTGGAAATCCCTTATATTGTATCACTCATCAAGAAAATGGGGTTTGGGGACAACTTTCTCAAAGCACTACAAACGCTATATGCTGAGAATAAGGCCAAAGTACGAGTGAATGGGTTTAGCTCTAAGAACGTGACCCATAGAATGGCTTTATTTGCCTTGGCTGCAAGGAAAATACGGGCCAACGCTGCTCCTAGCTAATACTGATTTTAGTGGGCATGTTGTGAATTAATTAACTGTTCATAACCTCGGTTTTAACTGTTCATAACCTCGGTTTTAACTGTTCATAACCTCGGTTTTAACTGTTCATAACCTCGGTTTTAACTGTTCATAACCTCGGTTTTAACTGTTCATAACCTCGGTTTTAACTGTTCATAACCTCGGTTTTATGGATTTATAATGTTGGACTGTATCTTATTTTATACAATTTTTGTGTTTTATTGTGCTCTTCTCTGTCTGTGGTTTGTAATGGCCTATGGCTAAATACAATAAAATCTTCTCTCTCACTCTAAGAACGTGACTCTGTCAAGAGGAACCAGACAGGGGTGCCCCTTATCCTCGTTAATCTTTGTTCTAGCAATAGAACCATTAGCCGAGGAATTGAGAACAACTGATACATGCAGCGGCTTCAAGATAAGGGGTCGAGACCACAAAGTAAACCTGTATGCAGACGACCTTACCCTCTACATTACTGATCCGTTCTACTCCATGCTGACTATCCACCGTATGCTGACATCTTTCGCAAAAATTTCAGGGTTGCAGATTAACCAAGCTAAGTCCGAAATATACCCAATTAAACTCAGGAAAACGACAGAAGCAAAGATTAAAAGCTTGTTCAAATTCAAGTGGGTTAAGGAAAGCTGGCGACATTTGGGGGTGAATATACCCCTAAACCTAAAAGACCTTCTGAAACACAATTATCTCAAAACTTACAACAAAATAAAAACAGACATAGCCAATTGGAACACTCTACAATTAACACTGTCAGATAGATTGCATCTGATTAAGAGCTTTGCACTTCCAAAATTTCTGTTCCTTTTTCGTACTTTACCGATCCCTATCACGAACAAGGATCTGCAGACCTGGCAGAATTCGCTGATACGATTCCTCTGGGGAGGGAAGAGGTCAAGAATAAACCAGAACATACTTCACCGACCTGCGGAACTAGGAGGTCTAGACCTCCCTCTACTACGAACGTACCACAAAGCTACAATCATATCCCAGATTGTGCGGATGCTACAAGGGGAGCATCAAACCGCGTGGATGCACATAGAAGAGTTGTATACTAATCCCTTCGAATTGCATGAAATTTTCTGGATGGCACCGAAACAAAGACCTACTTCAATAAAAAACAATATCCTCCTAAAGACAGCGATCCTTACCTGGGACCGAGAAAGGACACTCTTACCAGAAGGGGTGTCACAGCTGTCAGTGTTTACACATCAATCTTGGTTTCCGCCGGGTGAAATTCAGGGGGATTTCGGAACCTGGACAAAAGCGGGATTCAGGAGATCGATAGATCTTACGTACCAAGGCAAGATCTTAGATAAACTACACTTTGACACAAAAATTGGAACCCAAACACAATGGTTCCAGTACCTTCAACTGAAGAACCTCATCGAACTCTTAACGGATTTGGGTACTTTCAAAAAAGAATTGACTCCACTAGAAAAGACAGTCAAAAACTACCCAAACTCACCAAGAGGAATTTTGTCAATAATCTACAAAGCAATCATAGCAGCGGAAAACCAAATCAAATTAAAACACCAACTCCGCTGGGAAGAGGAATTGAGTGTACAGTGGCAAGGCTCAGAATGGGACACAATTTGGTCTTCACCTGCAAACAACTCACCAGTACATAATATACGTCTACAAGTTTTCAAACTAACGTCAAGGTGGTACTTGACGCCTAAACACCTACACAAAATGAATAGAAACAATGACCCCTTATGCTGGAAGAAGTGTGGACAAGAAGGCACGTACCTCCATTGCTGGTGGGACTGTCCACAAATTAATCCTTTCT
>NW_015164670.1:71512-76835 GCF_001447785.1 Gekko japonicus
TTAAAATAATAATAATAATAATAATAATAATAATAATAATAATAATAAAGGACAGACCTCATAACATAATGTGTAATGCCAAATAATATATGTATTTACATACGAAACATAGAATGTAACATATTTTCTTCCATAGCTATTTTCACATGTATTCACACGACAGGAATCTGGCATTTGCCTTGCTTTAGTGGTTTTCTGCATCAGATGAGCACAAAGTCAAAAACTGATCAAATGCCTGTCTCCATTGCTATGAGAAAAGGACAGCTGCTATATTCAGTAATTCATTCCTGCAGGTTAGAGTCTCTAAAACGTGAATCCCTGTGATGTGTGTGTATTTAATTCTTGTTGTGTGTGTATCTGAAAACCACAGTGAAAGCAAGATAGGTAACAGTTGTATATGTCATATGTAAATACATATATTATTTGGCATTACACATTATGTTATTGGGGCCCTCTTTCAGGTACGTACCATGTTTCTATATTTAATACATTCACTAATTGTTTACAGTATGGTGGTTATTAGCATTTTATAAGGTGGCTTTGCCCTGACCTGAACGGCCCAGGCTGGACTGATCTCATCAGATCTTGGAAGCTAAGCAGGGTTGCCCCTGGTTAGTACTTGGAAGGGAGACCACCAAGGAAGGTCAAGGTTGCTACATAGAAGCAGGCAAACCACCTCTGAGTGTCTCTTGTCTTGACAACCCTACAGGGTTTCTATAAGTTGGCTACAACTTGACAGCACTTTCCACCACCCATCTTGCTTAATTATACCATGTTCTTTTATATTTGTTCGCAGTGCAATAGGGAATGGCAGTGCCTTAGAGTACCTGTACTAACAGCAGCTGGAGGAGACCCCAGCAGAACTGGTAGAACTACCTGCTCTGGTTGTTGGCAGCAGGGACAGAGGGAACAGGTGCAGCCTATAACTTCACTGCCACTTGGTCTTGCACTACTGCCAACTGGAACTGAGTTTCCTGTGATGTCAGAATTATTGGAACTTGGCTTGTACCCAGCTGCTGTAGGAGGAGGCAGCAGGGTGGCAAAATGCCTCAGACCACTCCCAAGTCTACAACCAGGGCTCCCCAGTGTAAAAAGGTCAATGCCCCCCTCCCCTCGAACAGAACCTAGAAAAGTGTGACAGCAAATCTTTTTCAAAATGCTGGTGGGAAATTGGAACTGTAGCTGGTATGGGCTCATTCCAGTTCTCCATCCACATGCCTGGACCATGTGAGTGCTGCTTCTATAACAAACGTGGGTGTGAGAGCGACCCAGAGTGAAGACAAGGTGGCTGGGAGAAAGAGAAACAATTCTCTCTCCTGCAGCATGCAAAAGTTGGCGAGCCTCTATTCCGCCCCCCCCCCCCGTCCTTTTTTTAAACTAGAAAACTGCAAACTCTTTTGCCTGTCCTTGTAGGGAAGGTGTTCCAACTCCTCAATCATTTCGGATACCTTTTCCTGCGCCTTTCCCAACTTTACAATGGCCCCAGTCACACGGGAGCCTTTGATCTGCAAGAGGGATGGATCGGGGGCGCATCAAGCGGGCGCGATCACACCGCAACATCTGGGAAGCGGTGCGCACCCGTCCCCGATCCGTCTCTTCCTGTCGAAGATGCGAATTTTAAAAAAACCTTACGAAACACTAGTACTTACTGAAAAATCCACTGCAGAGGCGGACATGTGATCTCCGGCACGCCTGTCTCCCCCGCAGCATGCGAGATCCTGCCGAACTGCGCATGCACACACATGCGCAGCGGCTCACCTCACTCTGCGGTCCCTGGCTTCCTCCCAGCATCTGATTGTGCTGGGGAGGAACTGTGCGGCGGCTGGGGGGGATCTGTCTGATCCTGCCGCCGAGCTTCTCTTTCGGTGTGGCTCACAAATGCCGCACTTTGGCTGCGCCTATTTCCCCCAGTGTGACCGGGGCCAATATCTTTTTTTGTGGCATGCCAAATTGCCAACTACAACAGTGGGCTGTATTCCAAATGTAGTTCTACCATAGATATATACAGAAGCTCTAGATCCATTCAAGCCTGAACTCTTCCTGGAAGCTAAAATGACTAAACTGAGGCTATCCTACTTTGGTCACATTATGAGAAGTCAAGAGTCACTGGAAAAGACAATCAGGCTAGGAAAAGCTGAAGGCAGCAGGGAAAACAGGGAAACCCAACACGAGATGGATTGACTTGCACTGACCTGGATAGCCCAAGCAAGCCCAGTCTCATCTGATCTCGGAAGCTAAGCAGGGTTGACTCTGGACAAGTACTTGGATGGGAGACCTCCTTGAAACACCAGCAGTCGGGAGGCAGGGGCAGGCTTTATTCAGTCACCTCTCTGAATATCCTCCAGGCCCCCCATAGGGGTCAGTCACCAGAGGTCACCATGACTTCCAGGTGCACACACACTCACATGCACATGCATGCACGCACATTAAAGAGACAAGAAAAATAAGATGGATTTACTCAATAAAAGAAGCCTTGCTCAAGATAACTCATGCCTTAAGATTCCTCGTTACTTGTTACTAGGTATGGGTGTGAAAGTTGGACAATGAAGAACATGGACAGAGGAGAATTTTATGGATACCATGGACTGCCAAAAAGACAAATAAGTGGGCTCTAGATCAATCCCAGCATGACTTATCCCTAGAAGCTAAAATGACTAAACTGAGGCTATCCTATTTTGTTCGCATTATGAGAAGACCAGAGTCACTGGGAAAGACAATAATGCCATGAAAAATCAAAGGCAGAAGGAAAAGAGGAAGACCCAGCATCAGGCCCATAGCTACAGTGGGGCGTTTCGGGGCTTGGCCCTCTGACTTCCTACCAAGGACCCACAACTTCCATCTATCCCAGGCCCCCCACTGCTGCTACCCCTTCCCCAAGCATGGCTTGCTTCCACAACTGAACGCCAGTGCCCCCCAACTTATTTAAAGGCCCCCCCAAATTACAAAATCCTGGCTAGGAGCCTGCCCAACGTGATTTGGATTGACTCAGTCAAGCAAGCCACAGTCCTCAGTTTGCAAGACCCGAGCAAGGCTGTCAAGACAGGATGTTTTGGAGGTCATTCATTCATAGGGTCACCATAAGTCAGAACAGGGCTGGCTCTATCACTAGGCCAGCTAGTGTCTGGCCTAGGGCGCGCCGGCCCCCAGGGGCGCCAAACTGTGCCCCGCCCCGCCCCCGCGCGCCAAAGAGCCGCTGCTGCCCTGCGCGCCACTGCCTGGACAGCAAGCGCGCCTTGCCCTCGCAGCACCTGGAGCAGCCTCAGGGGGAGCGGGCAGCTGCGGCACTGCAAGGGTGAGGCGGGGAGAGGGCGGCTGCCGCAGATGGGCGAGAAGCGGGCTCCCTGCAGGGAGGCGGGTGCCGGTGTGCGCTTTGCACTAGACGGGGTGGGGAGGGCGGGGCGCCCTCTCAGGGGATTGCGGGGGGAGGGGATCTCTTTGGAGAGGGAGTGGGGGGGCGTGCGCACTCCTGCCTGCCTGCCAGCCCCTCCTTTTCCTGCGGGCCAGGCCCAGGACAGCAGGTGCTCTCTCCAGGCCCCAGCACGGTCACTCTGTCCTCCCCCCCAGGCGGCCAGCTGGGAGGTTTCAAGGCCCCACCAGGAGGTTGGCATCTGAGGTGGGCCTCGCCTAGGGCGCACAAACCCCTCCGGCCAGCCCTGCATGGGCATCACTTGCACCACACTGTTGATTCCTCATTGTACTTCTCTACTTTAAGGCTGCATCTACATGTTTGTCCCCTCACAGACCAGAACAGCAGCAAGCAGCACAGGAGTGGGTGGGGCATGCCTTACATGCCACTCCTGAGTTACTTGCTGCCACTTCCACCAGCACCCCACTTCTTTATCCTTTCCTCATTATACCCGTGCAAAAATGCAGATGCAATAGTAATTTTGCCAAGACACTTGGCAACCCTCCTTTCTCCTTACTTTCCATTCTCAGCCACAGTGTACTGCTACAGAGCCGCTTAGTAGGAAAAGGGGGGAAGAGCTCTTTAAAGGGAGGGGGAATGCAGTGCTTAGCTGTACCATTTTGAAGACAGCTCAAGTTCTGATCCCATTCCCTGTAGTGGCTACAAGGAAGTGCCCAGATAGATTCTCCACCCACAGCCACTCCTCAGTTTCCCTTTACTTCACAGCAAATGAAGTTTATCTTTTCTCTGGAATAAAGGGGACAAAAAGCAAATCAAGACAAGTTATGCACATATTGTACACAACATTGTCTGGATGCTCTCCTGTTGAGGACTGTGCAGGGAAATTCCCCATGTGGAAGAAGCCTAGCAAAAGACCAGGAACCAGGCCCGTAGCCAGGATTTTTTAAATGGGGGGGGGGGCTTTAAATAAGTCAGGAGCACTGAAATAAAAATTTAAAAACTCACGTACACTGGCTGCCACCTGCCCCAGCTGGTCTTCCCATGTGGTAGCTGGATGCAGAAGGTCCCAGGCTCAATCTCAAGCATCCTCACTTAAAAGGATCAGGTCCTGGGGGAAGGGGAAGGGGAAGGGCCTGCCCCAGAAAGCCCCAAAGGCATCAGGCAATCTGAGAAGTCACGTGCTGCAGCAGTGGCAGAGGCGCTTGCAAGCCATGAGCAGCAGGTGAGTCAGAAGGGTGCACAGCAGCAGCAGGACAAGGAGCAGGCTGGGCATGCTGCACACAGGGCGCTGGGCTGAGACCTGGGGGGGAGGCCTCTCTGTGCATAGCACCTCTCCCTGTGCAAAATGCGTGCCAGTCTCTGCCCCCTCCCTCGCACCTGTAGAGCTGCTTGGCAGGAAGGAAGAGTGGCCATCATGAATCCCTTGCTGTTTTTCCCCCCTGAGGGGGTGTGGGGGAGAGTTCAGACTGTGCAAGGGGAGGGAAGTGAAGGAAGCTGGGGGTTGCTGATGGTAGTGTAGTGGTGATAGTGATGAGGGTAAAAAAAAGTATGTACTCAGTTAATTTGTCTGGTGACTGTGGTTTTCCTACTGCTTCCTTGTGAACAAAATCATGTGGCCTAGCAGTGTTTGATTTCCAGTGTACTGGGGATCACTGCAATAACATGAAAGCCCCGAAAGGTTCTGATGATGCCAAAAAATGAAGATTTTATTCACAGTCATTAAATGTAGAGGTAAACAAATATAAAGCCAACAGTCGTGATAGTCTGACCCGCAATCAACAGTCATAAGACTTATAAGGAATGCTGTACATGTATTGTGCTCTGAAGCATTACAATATGATACACAACTTAATAGAATTTATAAACCAAGGTACAACGTCGTCTCCGGATTATTTACCAACGTTTCAAAAAATGAATCTTCTTAAGGAGATATTCTGTAGTACACAAAAATGCAAT
>NW_015164670.1:79386-79562 GCF_001447785.1 Gekko japonicus
AGGCCCCACGCGAACTGCGTGAGCAGGTTCTCCTCCACCTTGGTGAAGGAGCAGTCCATCGCCAGCTGGCGCAGGGCGGCCATAAAGGCTGCGGCCGACTCGCCCGATTTCTGCACGCGGGCCTGAAAAGCCAGCCGCCTTGCTAGCATTGTCGGCCGCAGCGTGAGGTACCTGGG
>NW_015164670.1:79773-81079 GCF_001447785.1 Gekko japonicus
CGGCGTCGGTGACCTCGTTGTACTTGAGGTGGCATGTCAGCTGGTTGGTCCACGAGTCCCAGAGTTCGGGTTGGGCGGGATTGAAGATCTCCAGGTTCCCACGGTTGGAGGCCATGGCGTAGCGGTAGCGCGGGGCTTAGGTTCCCTGTAGCGGTGCGCGGTGCGGCTGGTGCGCGATGCGGGGCGCGGCGTAGCAGGAACGGAAGCTTAGCGTGCGCTGGTGCGAGCCAGGCCAGACTCAGCGGCATCCCATCCTCGTCGCCACTGTTATGTAGTGGGTTGCCGCATGGATAAACGACCGACGACGACGTGGTGCATGGCACGCTTTATTTGGTACACAACAAGAACAAGGAAGAAACGGCCGGCAGGCCAACTATATACATACCTGGGGACACACCCCTGGTCACCATTGGTGGGTCTGAATCTCCCGCCATGGTTCCCATTGGTTCCCCAGTGGAGGGACTAGGAGCCTAGTCCCTATTGTTCTTCCAGAGCCAAGCTCTGGCTGTTCGCTGGCCCCCGGTGGTGGTCAGCATACACTACAGGGAGTCTCTTTGGAGAGGGAGGGGGCGGCGCGCGCTCCTGCCTGCCTGCTGCCCACCCCACCCCCGCACGCGCCAAAGATGTGCTGCTGCCCCGCGCTGCCCGGGCGCGTCCTCGTCCTCCTCCTCCTCGTCTCCAGTGGCAATGCTACCCGGAGGCCGCCGCGGCTCAGCCTTTGGGTGGGTCGCCGGCCAAGTTGGACTGCTCAGGCGGCCCGTGCCGAGTTGGGCTTGCTCAGCGAGGGGGCGGGCGGTGCAGGAGCAGGGGCAGGGCGGGCCGTCGGGCTCAGCGGCGTCGGCTGCCTATGAAGGACTCCCTGCTGGGCTCGTCGGCTGTAGCTGGGCAGGAGGAGGCGGCGTGGTGCCATGGACGGCAGCGGCGTTGCCCCCTCGTCGTGGAGAGGAAGCACCAGAAGGCCGGGTAGGGAGGGGAGGCCGGGCGACCGGGCAGGGGGACCTCTTCTCGCCAGCCAGAGCTGGCTCCAGACGCAGCGGCTTGCGAGGGAATGGGCATGGGCGCGCGCCTGCCTGCCTGCCTGCCTGCCTGCCGGCCCCTCCTCCCTCCTTCTCCTGCGAGCCAGGCCACCACCCCCTGTATTGAAGGCCTGAACACCAGGCTCTGACGTCACTGCCATGGCTACGAGAGTAGTCATAACAATCTCCCTGTGCTTATGTGGGGCTAAGCAGAGGGCTGCTGTTTTGTGTAATGATTTCAGATGGAGTGTTGAAGACTTCAGTGGAAGGAGACGAGAGCATTTGTTTGC
>NW_015164670.1:82063-83602 GCF_001447785.1 Gekko japonicus
ATTAAGATTGAAGTTTACTGTATGTGAAAACTTCTTAAATAAGTATGAGTTTGTGCATATTTCTATCTCCTGCTGTGTCAGTGGTAAATAAAAAGTAATACTGAAAACCAGAAGTTATTTGACAATACCATCATACAACAGACATCCACCACTTTCCCCTATTATATGCTTGTAAATTATACGAAACATGCACTCAAATATGCAAGGGAAACTGAACTCAGTAACACTGTAAGCTAGTGTGAAGTGTCTGGAATACTGCAGTGAAAGAATCAAGAGAATATCTTGTTGAGAACACGAGAAACTGCAATTTAAAACACTTGTGAAAGTAGCTGGCAACTGCAGAGTTCAGGGATTGTTATGACTAGATGCGGTGACGTCAGAGCCTGGTGTTCAGGCTTTCCAAATATAGGGGGCAGTGGCCAGGCCCAGGGCAGCAGGCTCTCCCCAGCTCGGAGGTCTCCAGGCCCCACCGGGAGGTTGGCATCTGAGGGGGTGCCATGAGGCGGCCTCGCCTAGGGCGCACAAACCCCTCCGGCCGGCCCTGAGTCAGAAGCAACTTTACGGCACTTAACACACATATTATGACTTATCTGAAATATTTGTCAACTATTATTAACTGATTTTTCTTTCAATACTTTCCCCAGTCATCTTTGGTTTGTCGTTTGGTCACCCAGGGTGCAAGCAAATCGTAGTAGCACCCCAGATACCCCCAAGGGATGTTGGAAGGAGTGATTTCTTCCCAGGTACATGGTGTTGCATCTGATCCATGGTCTTTCTTGAATGAATAGGACTTTGAGAACATGCATTAGAGAGAAAGGCAGAGGGAAGCAGGGCATCACAGAGACCCTATTCTTCTTTCCAGGATGTGTTTGCTCCATAAATATCATAGTTATCAGCTGGGCTTGGGGTTCACTTTGAGTTCAATGAGCTTTGCTGAATGCATTATGTGTCTGTCCCCTCTATTACAAAAAATATCTATTTTGGGATTTTACATGGAGAGCCCCACCGCAGAGACCCTGAGGGCAACGAGGGTAACAGTGCCAACTAAACTCACATCGAATGTCATGTGTACCATCCAATATTATGCCTAGTCAGTATAGATAGCAAAATGAGGAGGGTAAAACAAAATGCATCATTTCAGACTGGGAGGGGGTGCTATTTCTGTTAATCCTCTACATTTCTAATGGGGGGGTGAGGAATGGTATAGTCTAGCCTGAACTTGTCTCCTCTGAGAAGCTAAGCAGGGTCACCACCAAGGATGGGACACCACCAAGGAAGACTCTGCTGAGGAAGGCAATGGCAAACCCCCTCTGTTTCTAGCTTGCCTTAGAAAGCTCCTTACTGGGGTTGCCATAGGTCAGTTGTGACCTGATGACACATATGTACATACATCATGTATGCCTAACTCCCTGCAAGGAGAAAACCAGCACTGCAGGAGAAGAAGAAGAAGAAGAAGAAGAAGAAGAAGAAGAAGAAGAAGAAGAAGAAGAAGAAGAAGAAGAAGAAGAAGAAGAAGAAGAAGAAGAAGAAGAAGAAGAA
>NW_015164670.1:83784-85671 GCF_001447785.1 Gekko japonicus
AGGAGGAGGAGATTGGATTTATGCCTCACCCTTCATTACCCAAAGGTGTCTCAGAGCTGCTTACAAACTCCTTTCCCTTCCCCTCCCCACAACAGACACCCTGTGAGGTAGGTGGGGCTGAGAGAGCTCTTGACAGAAACTGCTCTTTTTCAACGACAGCTCTTGTCAGAACTATGGCTTGCCCAAGGTCATCCAGCCAGGTGCAAGTGGAGGAGTGGGGAATCAAACCCGGTTCTCCCAGATTAGAGTCAGCGCACTTAACCACTACACCAAACTGGCTCTCAATGGGCATGGTCTCAGGACCGGCTCCAGGTGCTTCTGTGCCCTAGGCGAGGCACAGATGCCAACCTCCCGGTGGGGCCTGGACACCTCCAAGCTGGCCGCCTCCTTGCCCGCCCTCTCCACCCCCTCCTCACCCCACTGCCCTCGAGAGAGTCCCTCTCCCAGTGCCCCAGGCCACTCCCTCCTAATGCCTACCTTCCGTCTCCGTGGATCTTAAAGCGCCTCTTTGCCAAGGGGGGCGGGGGAGGGATGGGAAAAAAGTTCAAGAGGGAAGGGTGACAGGCGAGACAGAGCTGCTGCTGTGAAGGTTCAATGGGTGGCGTTGCGGCCCCCTCCCCTCCCCCCCCGCCGCTCCAGGGCTGACTAATTGGCGAAGGAGCGGCCAGCGAGGGGGAGCGGGAGGCAACAAGCGGGGGCCTCCCCCCCTCTGATCGATCCGCTTCCCGCGGAACAAACCGGAGGCAGTTTGACAGCCCCTGCCTGAAGGATCTGCTCCCCTTCATCCCCCAGCTGATGAGCAGAATCAGGCCACATGGCAGCTGGCGCAGCACCAGGGGCACCCGGGGTTCAGCCCGAGCGGGAAAGGGCCATGAGGGGGCATCGAGAGGACGTGCCCCCCTCCCCAGGGTCAAGGAATAGAGGGCCCCCAGCTAGGCATGACTGGGGGTGCCGGGTAGGGGTCCAGCCAGAGGCAGAAAAGTTCTGGGAAGCTCCGCACTGAAGCCTGCAACAACTCGGAGAGCGGCACTCGGCTCCGAAGCCCGTCTCTTCTGCACGTTGGGGGAGCGGCTTGGCGCGGCGTCGGCTCCTTTCTCTCCTCGGAGGCCTGTCGGAGAAGCGCCATTGCCGCCGAGACCGACGGGCGGCAGGAGGAGGGAGCTTTTTTGGGGGGGAGGCAAAGTTCAGCGTAGCGCCCCTATCCAGGGCCCGCCGTCCCATCCAGGGTCCAGCGCTCTAGGCGAATGCCTAGTTCGCCTAGTGGGTGAGCCGGCCCTTCATAGTCTCCTTGGTGTGTTGGTTTTCATACACCAGGATGCTGATAGAAACTTTCTGTTAATGCTCAGCCGAGATCTACCCTCCTGTGAGTCCATTAGATCTAGTCTTGCTTTCCAGAGCCACCGAATAACAAGTCTTTGGCCTCTTTCCTTTGACAGCCATTCAAGGATTTCAAGAGTAGCATCATGTCTCCCCACAGTCTTCCCTTCCCCAAACTGAACATAGCCACTCCCCTCATCCCTTCCTCAGAAGACTTGTTTTCCAGTCTTTTGACAGTATTTGTTGCCCTTCTCTCAACCCAGTCTAATTTGTTTACATCTTTCTTAAAATTCAAGGCCCAGACAGGAGTTATTGCCTAGGGCGCCAGAGGTGGAGAGGCGCCAACTAGGCTGACTGCTCCCTGCTCAGCTGCCCATGGCACTGGGGTCTGCCTAGGTAGGCAGCCCCTGGCCCCAGTGGGCAGCCAGTGGGGAGACTGCTCCCTCCTGGGGGGGTTCAGCTCTCTTCCTTTCCTCCCTCCTCCTCGACCAGTGCGAGGACAACAGGCACTTCCCCATAGCCAGAGGAAGAGAAGGGCGGGCTGCAGTTTCTTGCCTCAGTGGGGGGGGG
>NW_015164670.1:85694-100990 GCF_001447785.1 Gekko japonicus
CTTCCTGCCTTGGGGGGGGGGGAGCTTGGGAGCCTCTTTGTGCTGGCTCTATGCCCAGAACTGGACACAGTACCCCCAATGAAATCGGGCTAGCGTGGAGTATTACTGCTAAGTTCTTATGGAAACTATGCTTCCACAAAGGCAGTCTAAAATCGCATTCACCTTTTGCACCCCCATCACACTGCCAATTCAAGTTAAACTTGTGATTGACAGCAATCCTGAGATCTTCATCATAAGAATTCCTGCAAAGCCATGTATCCTCCCTCCTCTATATACATATGTGCTTCATATCCTATATAGCATATCTTGTACTCAGGATGGAATCATCACACTGGAGACCCCTTAAGAGTGAATGCAATCCTTGCGAGGCTTGGCAGGAATGACTTCAGTTAAATCCCCCCCCCCCCCAATTTTATGTGATAATTGGGAACTTGGATTGGGGAAGGAATTGAAATATATGCAGTACTTGCTTTCCTATCAAACCTAAACCTATTTTGCTGCTTTAACAACATAGAATGCACCACCTCTTTGAGCCTGCTTTGGCGGGGAGGGCAGGGTATAAATCAAATAAATAAATAAATACAACTTAGCACATAAAACTGAATTGTGGCATATGTATGGAGTTTAAAAGCACAAATGCCTAGGTATTCTACAAGCAAAGTAAGAGGAAGCTGTAAAAGACTGCACCCTATGCCATTTTAGTACATTTCACTCATTCCAAAAGAAAAAAAAATCATATTAATTTTTTTTCATTGCTCCTCCAAATTTTCCAGTTTCTCCAATGGTATTTTTTTTTTGAAAAAAGGTCTCAGACTTCTTCATACATAAGAGAAGCCATGCTGGATAAGGCCAATGGCCCATCCAGTCCAACGCTCTGTGTCACTCAGTGGCCAAAACCCAGGTGCCATCAGGAGGTCCACCAGTGGGGCCAGAACTCCAGAAGCCCTCCCACTGTTGCCCCCTCAAGAAGAAGAAGAAGGAGATTGGATTTATACCCCGCCCTTCACTACCCAAAGGTGTCTCAGAGCGGCTGACAAACGCCTTTCCCTTCCCCTCCCCACAACAGACACCCTGTGAGGTAGGTGGGGCTGAGAGAGCTCTTGACAGAAACTGCTCTTTTTCAAGGACAGCTCTTATCAGAACTACGGCTTGCCCAAGGTCGTCCAGCCAGGTGCAAGTGGAGGAGTGGGGAATCAAACCCGGTTCTCCCAGATTAGAGTCCGCGCACTTAACCACTACACCAAACGGGTTCGTTCAGACGGGGCGTTTATGCCGGCAGAAACGCGATCACACTTACCCTCCTGTCTGCGGATCCCTCCGGTGGACACCCGCTCACATGCTGCGGGCGTCGGCGTTTTTTTTTTTTAAAGGACAGTTTGAGCATGCGCATAGGCAGCCATTCACAGAATGGCGATTTTTGCGCATGCTCAGCCCCCCCCATTACATTTAAACTTTAAAGGTAAGGACTTACCTTTAAAGTTTAAAGCCCAACCTGGCCTCCCTGTAGTCCCGGACTCCTCCGGGTACTTAAAGTAAGGGCTTTTAAAATTTATTTTAACAAACGCTCGGGGCGGGGGAAAGCCGGAAGCCTCAGGCTTCCGACAGAAATGGCAAGGTACCGGTGGAGAGCGATCAGATGCCGGGGTGCACCGTTGCACTCAGTTTACCACCAGTTGGGACCTAGTGGCAGAGTGCAATGGTTTAAAGGGATTTACAACGGTTAGGGACGGGAGGCAGATGTTCGCCGTGTGAACGCCCATAAGTACACCAGTTGGAACCGGCACCCTAACCGTTGTAAATCCCCCGTCTAAACTCACCCAGTGTGTTCCATCTATACCTTGTGGCTAATAGCCACTGAGGGACCTCTGCTCCATATTTTTATCCATACTTATTGACTGAGGAAAACCTGGTCTGAAAAAGCAACTGACTTATTCCAAAAGTGTGGGTGGGTGGGGGGAGTCTGTTTGTTTGTTTCAGTGCTCCCCACAATTTGTAGTGGCATTTTTTTAAGCCTCTAGACTTTCAGACTATACATTTTGAATGCGTAAAACTTTATGTGGATTTCACATGTCGGAAAAGGAAAAAAATCACTATTTCTCCAGGTAGACTATTTTTTTTTAATGGAGTATAGGCTACTTCCATTTCGTTTACAAGTTCATCCGCTGTTAAGCCTACTACTGGAGTGATAAGTTCACTGAGCACCTTCTTCAGATCTTCTCGATTTGTTTCAGGAACCCCCTGAAACCTGAGAACCACATTAGCTTTTTCCATCTGTAGCTAGAAAACTCGGTTCTCTTGGCAATTCTGCCTCGTTTCCACCTCTCACATCCTTTCCTTCAACTTCTTGCTTGTGGTGTCTATCTCTTTAATCCTCTCGTTTGCCTGCTCCACTTTTTTCTCTGTTTCATTCAGCTGGAGCTGCTGCGCATCAAAATTTTTGTTCATCACAGTCAATTGCTGGTTAATACCATCGAGTTGTTCCATCATCGGTTTAAGCATATCTGCCAGGAGTTTGAGGACATCTGTTCGCCAGTTTGGTGTAGTGGTTAAGTGTGCGGACTCTAATCTGGGAGAACCGGGTTTGATTCCCCACTCCTCCACTCGCACCTGCTGATGTGACCTTGGGTCAGTCACAAGCTCTGGCACAGCTGTCCTTGAAAAAGAGCAGTTTCTGTCAAGAGCTCTCTCAGCCCCACCCACCTCACAGGGTGTCTGTTGTGGGGAGGGGGAGGGCAAGGAGTTTGTAAGCCGCTCTGAGACTCCTTTGGGGAGTGAAGGGCGGGGTATAAATCCAATCTCTCCTCTTCTTCTTCTTCTTCTCTTCCGGCCTCGGGATCTGCCCGCCCGGTTTCGTCTTAAACTTTCTCTGCTGGGAGAGAATCTTTCCCGTTTTGTTTACAGTTTCTACCACTTCCTCAAAACTTGGAAAACTCGCCAACCGACTTCACGATTCAGATAAGTCTCTCAAAACACTTTCGGTTTACTTCTTCCCCTCACCCCCTTCGTGTCTGTTTACTGCTCTCGCAAAAGAGGCGTCCCTCTTTGCAATCTCTGTTCTTGATCGCGGGGGGGGGGGATCACTTTTCAAACTACTTCGTTTTATTCTGAACTCACGTTCATTGTCGGTCAGTTTATCTGACCACGCTCAATTTTTACGCTATTCCACTTGATCTCCGGCACTTGTCCCGGTCAGTCCAGCTTGTGCCCAAAGGCCACTCAGTGACTGGTCCTTCAGGGCAGAGGGGAGCCTCAATTCTCCAGCATTGCACCATCGAAGAGGCTACCCCTCAAAAGCCCCCTGGCCTGGAGCCTATCGCAAAGGCTCCGCGGGGGTGTCACTTGAGGTGGCACCCCACCAGGCCGCTGGTGTGCGATTCGCCCTCCTCCGTTGTGACAAACTAGAGACACCATTTTAAAAGCAACCTCAGCAACCCCACTGAAAATGGGAAATGTAATCATTAAAACACTAAAGGATATTCCATTTGAAATCAAACAAAAGAGGAAAAACTACAAGGATGTAATTTCTTTTCTTCAAACAAATGGGATATCGTACAGATGGGTGGTTCCGGAATGTGTCGTCTTTAAAATCAACGACAGAAGAGAGAAGATAGATTCCACTTTTAAAGCTAAAGAATTTTTGAGACAACAGCTAGGGGAAGAGGAAGAGTCCAAAGAGGAAGAAATGAAGTCTAGTGACTCTGTTACCTCAGGAACGGAAGAGGACTCTGCGGCAGAAAAGGGTGCAGGACCTGCCAGAGTGGTGTACGATTTCAGAGACAGAAAGCCAAAGTAAAGGCAGAAGGACTTGGAAAATGGCCTTTTAAAGCGAAGAATAAGAAGATGATCAGAGACCTCTCATAACAACCAGGGGTCATTTCCTGCAGGAGCACACAGGTGCAGAGCTCCAGCAGTAAAGAGCCCAGGGGGCGGGCACATGCAACAAGCCCCACCTCCTGCTCCCAGCAGCGCTCAGTCAGAGCAAGAAGCAGCCAAGTAAGTTGCAGAGCTACCCCCCCCCCCCGGTCCAAAACAGTCCAGTGGCACCTTTAAGACCAAGTTTTATTCAGGTACAAGCTCTCCCTCCTCTGCAAGGACAGATCTGCATGTTCTCCCCCCCCCCACTAACTAGCAATCCAAAACAGTCCAGTGGAGCCTGAGCAGTGGGTGTTGCCTTCTGACACAATTCTGGTGATGTCAGGGGGTGTGGTATATGCAAATAAGTTATGCTAATGAGTTATGCTAATGAGCTCCTGTGCCACTTTTTCTACGAAATGACCCCTGATAACAACTAACAAAATAACATATAAATAGCGAATTGTTATAAGCAAGAACTCTGCAAGTATATTGTGACATTAACTCTAATAATACTAACATTTTAACTAACAGTGAAAAGATCTCCTCTTGGGGTTTTAGATTAGTGTGGTTTGCTTTTCTTTCTCCTTAGATGTAGTCCCTTCCCTATTATTTCTTTGTAGTTTTTGTAGTTTTGCAAAATAAAAAATATCCCTTCGGGGATTTAAAAAAAAAAAAGAAAAGGAAAAGGAAAACAGGTGTGTTTTTTTTCAGTGCTCCCCTGAATTTCCCAACGTCTTCCATCAGAAGATGGGGAAAAGTCCTTTGGGAAAACAGTTTATCCCCTACCCAAATTTCCAGTTCTTTTACATGCTGTCACAACGAATGCTGGATCGACTCTTTGTTGATCTGTGGTGGTCTGAATCCTTCCTTTGGAAGACATGATCAAAATCCTTGAGTAAAATTGTGACGACCTCTTATTTGGGGAGGTCTAGTTTTACTTTAAAAGTTCTTTATGTATTGCTCTCAGGGTACTCTCACTGCCACCAGGAAAATTTAAGGCTTTCCACACCTTTATACTAATATATTTCTTCTTCTGGGTTGGTATTGTAGCCCAGGAACTATGTGGTCCTGAGAAAGGATTTCTTTCAGAACTTGTATCTTGAAATAAAGTATATTTATTCAAATAACTTGTAAATAATATAGTAGTACGAGGTAACTGGTACTGTGAATATTCTTAACTCTTGCTTTATGTCTCACATAAGGTCTGCTCTTTGGCTGACAGGGATCTGAGCATGTCACTCTGTAACTAATATTTCCTTATGCCATATATGGTTACTGTTTCTTTATGCTTTAACTTTCCATAACACACAAAAGTCTTCTCTCTCATCAGACTTTAAAATGAACAGACTGTTTAACTCCTTTACTACATAGAACCAAATCTTTCCCACACAGGGATTGAGTCTCCTTCACTCAGAGACAGCACTTAACTTAACTCTCTCTCTCATACCATACTTTTACAGACTGCCTAACTGTCTTCATCAACTGTCATACCTAACAGTCACACCTGAAAGACATTCAAATCATCCACACAGCATCCATTCCAAAACCCCTCCCCCTCTCTGTCACTCACCAATCACACAACTTGCCTGTTTCAGCATTCTAGATTGTCCCACACAGCCATGCCAACCAACTTTTAAACACACACACACACAGTAAAACATGGAATCGTTACAAAAATGTTTAAATATTTTTTTTTTAAATGCCTCCGAACTATGGAACAGAAAGAACCATGTGCTCCATAGTGGCCTCCGCAGTTGTGAAACAGGAAGCAGGTTCCTTTTATCCCATTACACACACGTCTCCACCCCTGAATCTGCTGCAGAAAACAGGACTCCTGTGTTATCCATCCCCTAACCTGGATGGCCCAGGCTAGCCTGATCTCATCAGATCTCAGACTTTAAGAAGGGTAAACCCTGCTTAGTACTTGGACAGGAGACCACCAAGGAACTCTAGGGTTGCTATGCAGAGGCAGGCAATGGCAAGCCACCTCTGTATGTCACTTGCCTTGAATACTCTACAGGGGTCGCCGTAAGTTGTCTGCAATTTGATAGCACTTTCCACCATGTTACCCATTACATGGAAGGGGAAAATGGGTGACAGGGCCTGAGGAAGAGTGGGATGCAAGAATGCAGCTGCGTCCTCTTTCACAGCTATGGAACTATTAAAGAAACAAGCCATCTCCGGTTTGTGCTCTGGCAAACCACTTTACAATCTACTGGAAAGCTCGGTCTTGAGCAATGAGTTTTCTGCTCAGCTGTGGAATGCAGTTCCAGGACTTCTGTTTTTATTTCTTGGCCTGCAGTGTGTGTTTATTTGGCTCTGGTTGTAACTCCTTGCTTAAATCTACATGAATCAGGTCTGATTTAAATAGGATGCCCGTGACTGAGAAGACCGTCTTTGCAACAATACCCATGTCTGGAGTCTCTTTCAAAGGGCACCCTCAGCCACTAAACATGCAATGTTAGCATACCAGTGCAGATACTAGCATGAGCTATGAGTCTCTGGTGTGCTAACAGTACATGCGTAGAGGAAAAATACAGGCAAGGCTGGTTCCAGGTTTGTCATGATCCTAAGCCTATAGTAGTGCAGCCTACAGGCTCCAGGGAGGCCTAGTGGCTCTAGGGAAGCCTGTACTAGAGTAGCTATCATGGCCTACATTTCCCAGGTGTCCTTTGGAACCCATTATAGGCTAACAGGGTTTTTGGAGGGAAAAAACTTAAACCAGTAGAATAGCAGAGGATAGTACCTGGGAAGAAGTGCTAAAAGGCCTTGCCCAAAGGGTGTTCGCTCCCAGAAAGCATAACTGCTGAGGCTGCTGCAGAAGGAGGGTTCCTTCATCCAAAAGGGGTGAGTCAGTTTGAGGCCAAAGACCTAGAGACGGTTAGGTACAGCCAGGGCTTTTTTTGTGGAAAAAGCCCAGCAGGAACTCATTAGTATAATAGGCCACACCCAACAGCAGAAACTTGTTAGCATATTAGGCCACACCCCTGACAGCACAGCTCATTGGCATTATAGACCACACCCCCATGTTACCAGAAGTGTGCTCATCCAGCCACACCCACCTTTTGCTTCTTATTCTGTTTACCTTGTTTGTTGTCAAAACCCAGGGCTTTTTTGTAGCAGGAACTCCTTTGCATGTTAGGCCACACACCCCTAATGTAGCCAATCCTAATGAGTTTCTGCTGTTGGGTGTGGCCTATTATGCTAATGAGTTCCTGCTGGGCGTAGCCAACTTGGAAGCCAGCCGGAACTCCGTTCCTGTGCGTTCCTGCCCAAAAATAGCCCTGGGTACAGCATAGTCAGACGCGTTAGGTAGCGTTGCCAGTCTCCAGGTGGGGCCTGGGGAATTTCCTGCTTTTACAACTGATCTCCAGCTGACAGAGATCAGCTCCCCCGGAGAAAACGGCTGCTTTGAAGGGGCGACTCTATGGCATTGTCGAGGCCCCTCCCCTCCCCAAACCCCGCCCTCTCCTGGCTCCACTACCAAAGTCTCCAGGTATTTTCCAACCCAGACCTGGCAACCCTAGTGTTAGCAGGGGTCTTTTGGGGCTGAAGCACCACTTCGGGAGGCCAGGAACTGGCTATAAATGACCACTTGGGATCAGAAAACATGATTCAGGCCTAAAAGGAGCAAGCTGAAAATATCACTGCTGCAGTCTGCTCTATGCAATTGACTCTTCCCGGAGCTGAAGAGGAAAATCAAGAAACGTTTGGCACTTCTTCTAGCAGGAGAGTGTCCTACCAAAGTCAACCAGCAGTCTGCTCCAGTGGTTAGCCAATTCCACAAAGATTATTTGCCCTCTGGGTTAGATGCTGTTGGGAAGTGGATTTTTCCCTACTTCCCCATAGCATTGTGGTATATGATTCATGTACCTCCTGGATTTCCCTGGCTTTTTCAAACCTGTTTTGCTTTGAAGTTTTGGGAAAGATTGCAGTAAGGCCTGGATGGCTGCCATGGGGGTGGGAAACTTCAGATCTTCCAGAGCTGCCCACAGCAGCCATTTTCCCTCACACAGGCCCATTGGTGACCATTTCTTCCTGCTGCCGCGGGGGCTTTTTAAACTGGCAATCAAATATCATTATATCAATACTAGAAGTAAGGCCCATTGTGGGAAGAAATACAACGAGCTCTAGAAAGAAGCTCCAAGTGAGTGTCCTGGCTGTGGCTGGTGGGGCGGCAGAGGGAAGGGGAAAATAGAAGGAAGTGAGCCATGTTTATTTCCTTCTGCTTAGGTATAAGGCAAGGCTGTCTCAAGTCATTTTGCTGCCCCAAGTAGGTAGTATGGGAGGAGAGCTGCATCGTAACGGGCATGCTTCCCTCCACCCCTGACTTATGTTGATTTGGGGCTATGCAGTGGCAGCTAAGGTCGAAAAGTGGGAGAAATACCTGTAGATTTGAGGAATAGAGCCTGGGGAGGGCAGGGGCTGTGGTGGGGAGGGATTTCAACAGGGTATAATGCCATAGCATCCACTGTCCAAAGCAGCCATTGTCTCCGGGAGAACTGATCTTGGTCATCTGGAGATCACTTGTAATAGCTGGGAAATATTCTGTAGGAGAAATGATGTGCTGTGGCTGGGGAACACAGTGGTTTCCAGGAGATCTCCAGACCCTACAGGGAGATTGGCAACCCCAGTGAATGTTTAGGGGATGACTGGGAGATATATTTTTTCTCAGAACGCATTCAATGACTCGCAACAGCAAACTGTTTAGAATGTTGGAGGCAAGGGCTAATCAGGCCACATATGCCAACGACCTCTGTGTTCTGACTGGCTACAGGGGGGAGAGGATAACATGCAGAATGGAGCAAGACCCAATCAGCCCACATATGCAAATTACCTTGAAAGGCTGGCCAAATCATACAGAAGGTGAGTCATCGGGAACACGGCTAGCCTTTTATATATATCTAGACTAAATAACAATATATGTTCCAGGCTATCTGAGTGCTTAGCTTTCATTTTTAAAATTTTCTAGCCCCTTTTGTTATGGAGATATAAGGGGAAAGGCATATTGTCTGTATGTTGATTTTTAAAGAGCAAACATGTTATATTGCATGCAAAGGGCCAAACCAGATGAGATGCTAGAAGAGCTATGATTGGATTGCTGGTGTTTTTTGTTGTTGTTGTTTTGTAAATAGCAGCCATGAGAGTTTCTGATTCACACTGGGATCTGCAGTGGAAGAGGACTAAAATCTTTCCCCTATAAAATATTCCCCTCCTCAAATCACTTCTCTAACCCAGAGCTGGTATTTGACCGCCTGGAAGCAACATACATATGACCTGTATGCTTTTTCCCACTTGGGGATAGGGATGCCAGCCTCCAGGAGGGGCCTGGGGATTTCCCAGCATTACAACTCATCTCCAGACTACAGAGATCAGTTCCCCTAGAGAAAACCGATGCTTTGGAAGGTGGACTCTGTGGCATTGTACCCCCCTAAGAAGGTCCCTGTTCTCCCCAGGTCCCACCCCTAAATCTCCTGGAATCTCCCAACCTGAATCTGACAACCCTCCCCCCCCCCCCCCAGCCAGAGGAGACCTGGCAACCCTAGTTGGGGGTAGGGCTTTTGAGAGAGGGACAGAGGCATGGGAGAGTTAATACTTCTCCCTCACCACAGTCCTGATCCAAACTAGGGCCTCCCTTGGTTGCTATTTACAGAAATAAAAACAAGGCATCCATGCTGGAGAGTCTGTCATGGATCTCCCTGTGTTGTGTTTGGCCTCTAAGAAGGGTTGCCAACAGGCTTGGTTAAAAAGCATCCTGTCCTTTTAACACAGGCGTCAGGTGTGGAAGTGGGCAGCTGGAGGTTTTTCATGCGGGTGTGAATCAACTTTTTGTTGCTTTCAGTAGCGGAACCCCAGGCGAAGGTTTCCAAGCGCATCTTCCGTGGGGAGGGACGCCCCTCCACATGCCGGAAAACCTGGCTATTGCGTTTGTAGAGGTTGGATAGGTATTTCTGGCAAGCTTCACACTTAGTCCAAATAAAGAGGGGTTAAAAATAGCCTATAAAAAGTCCCCAAGGCAGATGTTGGAAGTGAATGGAAAGCGTTATGGGGAATCCCAGCATGATCACCAGCCACAGGAAGAATGTAGATCTCCCCATAAATCCAAAAGGAGACCTTTTTATCACTACATCTTCAAAAGAATCCCCCTGCTAAGAATGGAGGGGGGGGGGAATATCTGCTAGCCACAGCATTGACCTGGATGCCAAAAGAACTGCAAATTATTGGCCCCTGTAATGTTTCTTTAACAGCACTTCAGATTGCAGCAATTAGCAAATGACGCTCTGGTACAGGACACAGTATTCTGCAAGGGCAATGAAATGTGCTCTTGACAAATTGTTTATTTATTTGGGCGGGTGTTTTAAATCTCACCCTTCTCAAGGTCATTCAGTGAGCTTAATTGGGAAAGTTGGCATTTGAATAGGTCTCCCCAGACGTAGCATGACGTTGCACCGCCCTGGCACAAAGCATAGATTATGCCACCAATGCTGCTATGCTCCCGTGTGCAAAGTCACCATGTGATGCATCCACCAAAGAATCAACAGGTCCTCCCGGTGAGATTTTTTTTGTTTTTGTCCTTCTGTGTCCATTGCACAGTGAGCAATATCAGAAGCACGTGAGGGTGTTGTGGTAAGCTAGAGACATTCTTTCTCGATGATCAACATGAAAGTTCTGTTTTCTCAATATCACACAGCTTGAGAAAAGGGACTTTTGGAAACCCCAAGAGCCCCCCCTCGATCTTTGCGCTGTCATTTCCCTCTCATGTCACCTCTGTGACCCCAGAGCATTCCTGGAACATATGATACCTCACTGGGGTGGAAAGAGGTGAGACTGAGAAAGAGCCCTAAGGATGGGCCATTGGGGGAACCTGAAAAGATAAAGCAGGAGGAAATCTTTGGCTGCAGAGAATGCTGGTGACTTCTGAAACCCATGTGCGGCATTTTGATGATAAACATATTCCGGATGCATCCTTCTCTGCAGTTGACTCTTTTTCCAATTTGGTGGGTACATCACATGGTGAATTTGTCCATGGAAGCATCATAGCATTGGTGGAGCACTTGATGCTTCGTGCTGGAGTGGTGCAACATCATGCTATGTCTGGAGACACCCATTCAAATCCCCACTTTCCCAATGAAGCTAATTCCTCCCACAAACAAAAGGCTCGCCATGAAAATATTTTCTGAAAATTGGGTAGTTTGGAGATCATGTTTTTTGGGAGGAGGGTGGTTTTGCAGCTGCAGAAAGACATGCAGGCAAGATCTCTCCTGTCTTTTTCCTCCTCCCCTTCCCCTTACACTTGTCCAATGCTCCCTCTAAGCTGTGGAGTCTTGTGAGCAAAAATTCTACTTTGTAAGATACTGGCATTAAAGTTGTGAGCGAGCGATTTGGCTGCTGCATAAATTAGTTTGCTCTGGAGCCATCCTTCCTGAGCTAAGATAAAAATGTGTGAGCTGGAAGCTAAAAAACTGTGAGCTAGCTCACACTAGCTCAGCTTAGAGGGATCACTGGAGCCATCCTTCCTGAGCTAAGACAAAAATGTGTGAGCCAGAGGCTAAAGAACTGTGCGTTAGCTCACACTAACTCGGCTTAGAGGGAACACTGCACTTGTCCCTTGGAAGCCGAGGAGGCGGGTAAGCAGATGGACAAGAACAGAAGAGGGTGGGGTGACACAGAGACTGAACAATAATCTGCCCTGGCAACTTTAACATTAAAAGATGGCACTGGGTTCTCCAGGCTGCAAGCTGGCAGTCCTGCCAGGATCTCAACTGTGTGTGCTTGGGCTGGAGATAGGGATGCCAGCCTCCAGATGGGAGCTGGGGAATCCCCTGGAATTACAGCTCATCTCCAGACTACAGAGATCAGTCCCCCTGGAGAAAATGGATGCTTTGGAGGGTGGACTGTATGGCATTGTGCTCTACTGAGGTCCCTGTCCTTCCCAGGCTCTGTCTCCAAATCTCCAAGAGTTTCCCAACCTGGAGAAGGCAACCCTCCCCCCCCCCAACCCCCTCCAGTGGCCAGGGAGGATCTGGCAACCCTAGCTGGACAGATATGGCTTCAAATGCCCAAGTGGGACCTCAGCAAAACTTCAAATTTATTTATTTATTTCATTACACTTATAAATTGCCTAATCCTCTGACGACCTTCGGAGGCATCTGGATCGAGGCGGTGTGGCAGCACTGTTGTTGTTAGATCTGTCAGCCGCGTTTGACACGGTCGACCACCAGTTGCTGACCCACCACCTCGCCGACGTGGGGATACAGGGGCTCGCTCTTCAATGACTTGCCTCTTTTCTCCAAGGTCAGGGACAGAGGGTGGCGATAGGGGAACAGCAGTCCCAGAGGAACCCACTGGAGTGTGGTGTGCCTCAGGGGGCAGTGCTTTCCCTGATGTTGTTTAACATCTACATGTGCCCCCTCACCCAGATTGCCAGGAGGTTTGGGCTGGGTTGCCATCAATATGCTGATGACACCCAGCTCTATCTGATGTTGGGCGGCCGGTCGGGCTCCGACCCAGAAGATCTGAACTAGGCACTACAGGCCGTGGCTGAGTGGCTCAGGCTGAGCCGGCTGAAACTAAACCCAGCGAAGACGGAGGTCCTGTGCCTGAGTCGGACCGGGGTTGGGGCTCCCTCTCCCGACCTTCGATGGGGCACCGTTGGTGCCAGCATCGGAGGTTAGGAGTTTGGGAGTGCTCCTGGATCCCTCTGTAAGCCACTGCCAGATTGGCATTTTATCATCTTAGGCTGATTCGGCGGTTCCCTTCCTCGGCCACGATGACCTGGCTACAGTGATCCATGCGTCGGTCACCTCAAGGTTAGACTACTGTAACACTCTCTACATGGGGCTGCCTTTGGTGCAGATCTGGAAGCTGCGGCTAGTGCAGAATGTGGCGGCCAGGCTGATGATGGGTCTCCCCAAGTGGGAGCGCATCCAGCCTGGGCTGAAAGCGCTGCACTGGCTGCCAATAGCATACCGAATCCATTTCAAAGTGCTGGTTCTTACCTTTAAAGCCCTATATGGCCAGGGTCCAACTTACCTGAGGGACCGCCTTTCCCCACATATACCCCCAAGAGCACTTCGGTCCGGGGCACAACATCGCCTGATGGTTCCAGGCCCCCGGGAGGCAAGGCTCGCCGTGACTAGGGCCAGGTCCTTTTCAGTGGCGCCCCCTACCTGGTGGAATGAGCTCCCAGAGGAGATCAGGGCCCTGCGGGACCTTATGCAGTTCCACAGGGCCTGTAAGAGCTTTTCTGATACATAAGAAGTTTAACCAGCATACTGTTAGAGGCGCATTAAATAAAATCTGGCAAGAGATTAAAGATAAACACTATCTCAAAACCCCCAGATGGCTTTCCCCACTAGAAGCCTTTATAAAACCACCCCTAACGAAAAACACAGAGCTTTTAACATATGAAACCTTATTAGATGAAAAGGGTAAACTAAAGACGCAAGAGGCTCTTGAGAAACAAGATATAAAATTATCGTGGTGGGAAAATATGCAATTGAGGTCGTCCTTTGAGAAAGATGAAAAGAAAGGAATATACTGTGAAAAAAATGACTTAGATAAGCTATGGCTATCGACAAATGACAAACTAATTCAAAAACTGTATAATATGTTCCTAATTAACTATGAGCTTGATGAAGAGGTAAAATGTACTATGATTGCTTGGATGCAAGATGTAGGTTACACTATAGAAGACTGGTCTAAGATTTGGATTGCTGCAAAACAGCTACGCGCAATTCCATACAAGGAAAATATATTTAAAATGTATCACCGGTGGCACTGGTCCCCGGATAAAATAGCTAAATGTTACCCGAATGTATCTAAAAATTGCTGGAAATGTAAAAATAATGTAGGCACCTTCTATCACATGTGGTGGAGGTGCCAAAAGTCTCAGCGATTCTGGCAGAGGGTACGTAAGATACTAGCAGATATGTACAAAGTAGAACTGCCTTTTAGACCAGAAATATTTTTCTTAAACATATTGCCAGATAAGTTGAAAAACAAACAAAAATATTCTATGGGATTTATTATTACTGCAGCACGGATTATATTTGCCAAAAATTGGAAACTTGAAAGGATACCATCACAAAATGAATTGATAACCAAAGTTCAGGAAGTAGTTGAAATAGACAAACTGACCACAATCTTAGAGAATAAAGATATGGACGTATTTCATAGTAGATGGGAAATGTTTTATAAGTGGATAAAAGATAATAATGTATGATTTATTTGACTCTGATAGTTGAAACTGTTTGAATTATCATGAATGCATGATGTAATGCACAAGAAAACTGTAATAAATATATTTTTTTTTAAAAAGGATGCTTATGGGCTAACTCGAATGATGCCATTGACTCCCCACCACAACTAGAGCAGTTTTAACATGTTCAAAAACATGACCAAGTCCAAAAGGCCCTAGAACAGGGGTGTCAAACATATGGCCCCCGGAGGGCTTCTATCAGGCCCGCAGTGGAACTGGCTGTCTTCTGCTTCTTCTTCCAGTTCTGCTGCTGCTGCGTCATCTTAGGTTATAAATTAATTAATAAATAATCCCCACAAATGTGGGGCTCTAGGCGATGGACAAATTTAAAATAATTAAAACCATAAAACTTTCTCTGACATTATACAAAGGTAAAACAAGTGGCAAATTTATGCTTTGTAGCTCCCTTCTGGTCCTGAATTGTGAGTGTTTCGTGGGCACGGGGAGGGAATAACTCACAGGAATAGGAGATTCAGGTAGGGCAGGGTGCCAGCCGTGATGGAAAACTGTCGCTGTCCTCAACCAAATGCCTGGTGGAACATCTCTGCCTTGCAGGCCCTGCAGAACTGAATAAGATCCTGCAGGGCCTGGATGTTATTTGGCAGAAAGTTCCACCAGGTCGGGGCCAGGGCCGAGAAGGCCCTACCCTGGTGGAGGACAGCCAGATCTCTCTAGGGCCGGGGACCAACGCTCCCTCTAAGGCTTCTAAGCTGTGGAGTCTCGTGAGCAAAAATTCTACTTTGTGAGCTACTGGCATTAAAGTTGTGAGCGAGTGATTTTGCTACTGCTTAAATTAGTTTGCTCTGAAGCCATCCTTCCTGAGCTAAGACAAAAATGTGTGAGCCGGAGGCTAAAAAACTGTGAGCTAGCTCACACTAACTCAGCTTAGACGGAGCACCAGCATAATGCTCTCCCAGGGGCGTAACGGAGGAGGCAGTATCCCTGGCACATGAGGCCATGCTCTGTAGTGGCCTCACAATATGTCTTTAATAACCAGGGAAGAAGGCAAGGAATATTTTTTTGCCAGCTGAATGAGATCTAGGTTGAACCGCTATTCCTCCTATGGTTGCTGGACTTTCTCCTTGGCATTTGTCACCTGGCAAGGGAGGCCTTCAGAATTTACAAGGGGGGACCCGCGATACTCGCGGGGGGGGAGGCAGAGGAGGAAGCAGCAGGAGGA
>NW_015164670.1:101705-108912 GCF_001447785.1 Gekko japonicus
CGGCTGTGGCGGCGGCGAGGCCCGGCTTCCCCCCTCCCTCCCTCCCTCCCTGCCCGCCCGTCCGCCCAGCCTCCCCGGTTTCCCCGCCAGCCGGCTCCGGGGAGGCGGCGGCAGCGGCGAGGCCCGGCTTCCTCCCCCCCGTCGCCTGCCAGCCCGCCGGCTGGCTCCGAGGCGGCGGCGGCGTTGCAGAGCGTCTCCTGCGCATGCGCAGGAGACGCTCTTGTACTTTCGGGGGGATTTAAACATCCCCCCGAAATTTTTAAAAACTTTTTGTATTTTTGTGCACACGTGGGGACTGGCCCACGTGTGCACAAACCTCCCCCGGCCCCCCAGCTGCCCTCTCCATGCTGATTTAAGTATCCGCACGGAGGGGGCAAGTTGGCTATTAGATATATAGATTACTGACCACTGAAGACCCTGAATGGCATTCAGCATTTTTCTCCTTGGTGTCTCGGAACAGGGAGTCAGCCCTGTGATAGCAATTTGATCAGATAGCAGAATCCAAATGAGAGGCAGCTCTCTTCGTGCATTTTAATCGACAGACACTGGATGCAGTCCACAAAAGGGCTCATGATCCCAGGATTCTTGTGACCCAGGAGGGCTTCCTCTAGGCCTGAGACTGGCACTGCCAAGTCTGTCCCTGCTGAGAGTTGCTCTTTGCTAGTTTTCAGAAAAGCTCACAGGAAACGCCTGCATGCATCCAGCCCAAACTGTGAGAAACTTCTGCAAAGCAAAATTCCTACTAGGTTTCTAGCTTGTTTTGAAAAGCCTCAGATTATTCAGATCCTTGGAACTGTGTTGTTCAGACCTCCCCCAACTTTCTTGGTATTAAATATTTTAAAATGAAATCAAACAGTTCTGAATGGAGTTGTAAAAAATGAAATTGCCTAGATGAAAACCTCCACAGAGCTGACAAGGCAGCAGAGTGAATGTCTAGTTCAGGGGCCCCCAACCTTTCTAAGCCTGTGAGCACCTCTGGCACAGTGTGATGGATGCAACCACAAAATGGCTGCTGCAGGAGGTGAAGCCACCTACATAATGGTTGCCCCAGCTTACCTTCAGTCACACAGCGAATATCTTTGTGCTGTGGTGGCAGCTGCTGCCAAAACAACATTTTAAAAAATCTGCACAGCCAATCAAATATCCAGTGGCCAATCAGAAGCCTTGCTGGGCAAAAGCCCCATCTGGCCCCACCCACACTCTAAAACAACTTGGCGGGCACCAGAAAGTGCTGGAGATTCCTGGTCTAATTTGCAGTTTCTAGGAACTTCCTGTCTTCTTGATGCTCATTTCTTCTACTCCGGTGGGGAGGGATGTTCAAATGTGGGGAAACAGTATTTGGTTAGAAAGCAACAGTATCAATGAGGGGGAAAGGAGCTTGAAGTCTTGTTATCACCATTGTTGGGGCTGCTTTGATGTTTTGAGCAGGGGTCATTTCGTAGAAAAAGAGCTAGGGGAACTCATTAGCATAACTCATTAGCATATGCCACACCCCCTGACATCAGGGGCCCAGCGGTGGACCTGCAAGGCCAGCGGGAGTGCGAGGAAGCCCCGCAAAGGCCCTCCCTAGCCCCAGGCAGGCAGGGGTGGAGAGAGGCGGGGAGGAAGCAACTTACCCTCCCTCTTCTCCTGCTTCCTCCTGGCTGAATGAGGGCCGGAAGCAGGGCGGTCGGAAGCAGGGGGCGGGGCTTCGTCATGTGCCCCGCCCCCTGCACCTCACCCGGGGGAACTGTGTTCCCCTGCGTTCCCCCCCCGAAATGACCTCTGGTTTTGAGCCATGTGAGATACTAAGATGTGCAGGTCCTGTTGGAACCCTGTTCTGATGGCCTTACATACATTCATTTGGGCAAAAGCAACAGTGCTGAAAATGTGCAGAACATTCTGTTTGGATTCAGCCCTAAGGATTTCAGAAGAGCCGCTGAGAGCAATAAATGGCATCTGTGCTGCTTGCCCCTGGCCTGAAATTTGGTACAACATGCTCTAGAGCAATACATGAAGCTAAGAGAGGCCTGCTTGTCACCTGGATATTATCTCTGTAAAAGTAGCTAAGATATCGGCTTGCACGATGAGGCTCACAGATCGAGCCCCTGTGATGTATAAAGAATGAAAAACACCTTGGCAAGAGCTCTGCCATCTGTTTTAAATGAAAGCTTGAAAGGGATTCTGTTCCACGGGATGCTTGTGAAAGATGTAAACAGATGAGAAACAATGCCAGCTGGGGAAATCATGATCGTTTTGACCCTCGAAATCGGCCCTCGTATTATTTTTATGGTACTTCATTGCACAATATTTGTGAGAGGGTCATTTTTTATTATTTAACAGAAGGAAAAGGCGAAGCAGAAATAAACACACAACTTTACCTTCAGCCAGGAATTACTAACAGGGAAAGCATTGCCTGCACTACATTCTGCCAAAGATGCCTTTGCTCTGAACTAGTAGGCCGGACAAACCCTTTCTGGATCAAGGGTTTTCCGTCTTCTTCGCTCCAGCCACACAGTTCGCCTTTCAGCCAAACACTTTGCCTGAAGCTGAAATTATTTTTGATGTTTATCTCTGCCATTCTTCTGAGGAGCCTAGGCCAGGGCCATTTTACCCCACAACAACCATCTGAGGTAGGTTAAGCTGAGAGACAGCAACTGGCTCATAGTCACCAAGTGAACTTCAGGACTTAAAGTCAAACCACATGTTACACTGGAGATTTGTGACAGCATTTTCCAGCATGCACCTTGAAAAGCAGCTGTAGGGGGAATAATCTGATCGGGACCTCAGTGCTGAGGTGGGGTGGGGGACAGTGTTCCCTCTAAGCTGAGTTAGTGTGAGCTAGCTCACAGTTTTTTAGCCTCCGGCTCACACATTTTTATCTTAGCTCAGGAAGGATGGCTCCAGAGCAAACTAATTTATGCAGCAGCCAAATCACTTGCTCACATCTTTAATGCCAGAAGCTCACAAAGTAGAATTTTTGCTCACAAGACTCCACAGCTTAGAAGGAGCATTGGTGGGGGATCACAAAGTTGGAAGGGGTTTTCTCAGTCATCTAGTCCAACCCTCTACTCAGCCAGAAGTCCAAAATTAGAGCATTCCTGGGAGGTGGCTGTCCAGCAAGTGAGAACCTACTCAGTTCTCCACTGTAAGGTTACCAACAGGCCTAGAGAAAAACACCCTGTCTGTTTAACAGAGGCTTCTGTGTGTCTTGTGCGCTGTGAAGTTGTTTCCAACTTATGGCAATCCTATGAAATAATGACTGCCAAAACATCCTATTGTTAACAGCCTTGACCAGGTTTTGCAAACCAAAGGCTGTGGCTTCCTTTATTGAGTCAATCCATCTCATGTTGGGTCTTCCTGGGCTTAATAGGATGTTATTGACCCCCCATCCCATGAAAAGTTTCAGCTGCACAGTCACACACATTAAAAAGCAGGGCATTTTTCTCCAGGCCTGTTGACAACTGGTTACCATTGTCAAGATGTTATGACTATCAGAAATTTTCTTCTTATGTGCGCATAAAGTCTATCCACTGGTCACTTAAGCTCATTGGATCCAGTCTTGGCCTCAAAAGTAATAGAGAACAAACCTTTGCCCACTTCTTTGGGATACCAAAAGCCTTGTACAAATGCTGAGTAAGAAGTAAACGTCCTCAAGAAAAGGGTAAACGTTAACCCAAGCATTTTTTATTGTGGCTCATCCTTGGTGGAATGGCCTGCCTGAGGAGATCAGGAAGGCTCCCATAGTTCTATGGTTCTGCACAAACTGTCAAATGAAATTTTTCTAAAGGCAAGAGAGTTATAGGCAGTTCTCATTGCCTCATTCATTATATATCTTATCCTGTTATTGTTGAATTATTCTTCAGTTTTGTAACCCACTGTTGTTGTATAGATTGTTCAGTTTTTCTAGTGAATTCTCTGATTTTATAATCCAGTTTTTATTGCACTGTTGTGTGCTTTATTGCACTGTTTGTATGTATGTTGTTTTTACTAGATAGTTTGTTGTATATTTTTCTTAGTGCATTGTTATTCATTGTGTGATCCTTCCTGAGTCTCGGTGAGATAGGTGGACTGTAAATGAAATAAATAAATAAAGATTTAAATGACTATTTCAAACATGAAAAATGGGAGAAATTATTGTTCCACACACCTGCTGATGGCACAGTAATAGATAATGCATTTAAATTACAGAGATGTAGACTTAGATTGCCCTGACTTAGATAGCCCAGGCTAGCCTGATGTCATCAGATCTCAGATGCTAAGCAGGTTTGGCCCTGGTCAGTATTTGGATGGGAGTCCACTAAGGAATGCCAGGTTTGCTACGCAGAGGCAGGCAATGGCAAACCATTTCTGTATGTCTCTTGCCTTGAAAACCCTCTGGGGTCACAAAAGACACACACACTTTGATTGTGAGGCTTATAAGAGCCATTTAGCACTGGAATCCTGAACTGGATGAACTTCCACAGAAAATTCAGAAGAAAGGGTTCAGACAGATAGCTATCAGCAATGCTTCAAGTGACAGAGTATTGTGCCTTATGATAAAAAGTGTTGTGTGCAGATGATCATTATGCAAGGAGAAATTACTTCCCCTTAGCCAGTTTAGTATAGTGGTTAGGAGTGTGGACTCTAATCTGGGAGAACCAGGTTTGATTCCCCACTCCTCCGCATGCAGCTGCTGGTGTGACCTTGGGTCAGTCATTTAAGAGCTGTTCTCTCAAGCGCAGTTCTTGGGAGAGCTCTCTCAGCCCCACTTACCTCACAGGGTGTCTGTTGTGGGGAGGGGAAGAGAAAGGGATTGTAAGCCACTCTGAGACTCCTTCGGGTAGTGAAGAGTGGGGTATAAATCCAATTCCTCCTCCTCCTCCTCCTCCTCCTCCTCCTCCTCTTCTTCTTCTTCTTTGCACTGGCCCTGATCCAGCTCCAGTAGTTTGATGGCTATGTGGGTATAATCAGAACATGCAGAGAATGTTTGGCTCTGGGTCTAATTCTTAATCTTTTCCAAATTTTCCTCCCTTTCTATCCTACTATAAAGTCAATGGAATGATGGAATTGGCTACACCACTGTTCCTGGTTCAATCAGTTTCTCTGTTCAGAGAGAAATACTGATAGATTTTTTAAAATCTAAAACTCTAAACTAAAAGAGCATTACTATGGTGGGAAATGGACTGCTTTCTACATGTTTGTTCACCATTAGACGACTGCATGAGCCCTCATCCTTCACCATACAATATGTTTTTAATGCAGCTTTAAAACATACAAAAGCAAAACAATAATTACATCAGTAGTTGAACATTGCAATAATACTGTTGACAATATTTATTGCTATAATTGTAAAATGAAAATGGATAATCTGTGGTAGGAAAGGTTGGCAGGAGATGACATGTCATACTTGTATGTGGACATGGGGATTAAGGGAAAGCAAATTCTTAGTAACTGTTACAAAAACTCCACATTCCACTGCTTCTGTGTCACACTGGTGGGACATATACCACTAGCTGAGAACCACTGAATTAAGGCACCCCCCACCTCTTTGAGATGCAGTTTGCTGCTCTCTGAAGGCACCAATGTGCAAGATAGTATCGCAATCCTGCCATCGCAATGTACCAGGATGCCAAATTAGTAATAAAATCAGCAGATGACAATGTAGGGGGAACAGTTGGTGGACTTGGCCAAAAAGATCACAGAAGATGTCGGGGCACAGATAAACAGAACAAACCTGGCCTCTTGGGAAAACATGCCAAGAAGGGAGTCTAGAGGTACAGAATAGAATATCCTTGAAGAATGCAAGGTGGTAACAATTATATGACCTTGTGTAGATTAGAAGCTGTCTAGCCCATTATCAATAGATAATGCTTGGGGTGCGGATTTTAGTACTCAGTTAACTGATGATCAATGGTCCTCTATTTGGAGAACACAAACTACTTTATCTAAATCATCAGAAATCCTTGAAACCTCTTATAAGGTATTGCCGCGATGGTATTTAACTCTGGTTAAACTCTCACACATGTCTGCGTCGATCTCCCCTCTCTGTTGGAAACTCTGCGGGGAGAAAGCGACTTACTATCATACATGGTGGTCATGTAGATTCATTTCTAAATTTTGGTCTCAAGTTCGATCTCAAATTTTGATTCTTACTGGTTGTGATGTTCCTTTAGATCCTCGATTGATGTTACTAAATCTATGGCCGGAGAGTGCAATTCCTAACAAACAGAGAAAATTGATTAATATACTCCTTACAGCTGCGAAAAACAGCATTGCCAAAAAATGGAAAGATAAATGTCCTCCGACAATTAATCTATGGTTATCTAAAGTTTGGGAATATTTTATGTTTGAAACTGTTTCAATCTTTAATACAAATGATCAAAATGAATGTGAACTGCTAAACCCAACCGGTAAATGGTATCCAATTGTTGATAAGTTAACCTTTGAATCTTTTGATTGGGAATCTATCAGTAAAGCGAAATATTCATTGTTATTATTAAGTTAGCTCACTTCTGTTGTGAGAAAAAATAAAATAGTGGGTCAGAAAATTTACACCCCATTTATACAGTTAATTTTATAAAGAAATCATGGTGTGTTTTTTTTCCTCTCCTCCATTTCTGCAACTTTCCAAGCAGCACAGTGAACAGGATCCCCAACATGATTTTGATAGGCCTTTGTCTCAAAAAGATATCTTTCCTCCTTCTTACCCAGGAACCAACATTTGCATTACATTGTTCATAGACCTAAAGAATTTGGAAACATTTAAGAATAAAAGCTTGGTATGCACCTGCCATTAAGTGGAGGAAGCCAGGATATTTGCAATTCTAAGGCTTGCCTACATGCAGAACTGCCATCAGACAGTGCCTAAATGTCTGCCTTGAGTCAAGCAAACAAAGAATATCCTGAAATTGTAACATTCTTGTCTTTGTCATTTAGAGATTTGAGTGCTATCCTGTATTGTTTTGCAAAGGAGCATCAGGATGCCCCATTGCCTGTGGAATGTGTGAACATCTAGGCCATGATGGCCCATAATTAACAGGGCAGTTAAATTAATTGATGCAGTTTATGATTTCTATGGCTCTATCGAAATGTATGGGACCAAAATGGTATAAAAAAAGGCCAGAAGCTTCATTTCAGGACTGACTCTCAGAGATCCAGAGAAGGCTTTGCCTTTCGTGATCTCTCTGGGCCAGTCCAGAAGGCTTTCTGTGCATGGGGAACCTTTGTTATATATATATAACCACTG
>NW_015164670.1:110088-119958 GCF_001447785.1 Gekko japonicus
AAAGGGATTAAAGAGAGGAGAAAGAGAGAAAACAGGAAAGGGGGAAGAAAGTGAGAGAAGGGGAGGGAGGAGAGAGAAAAGACAGCGAAAGAAAGAAAAACAAAAAGGGAAGGGAGGGAGGGAGACAGTGATAGAGAGAAAACAGATAGGAAAAGGAAAAGTGAGAGAAAGAGGAAGGAAGGAGAGGAAACAGAGAAAGGGGAGGCCAGCGGCATTCAAAAATCCCCACGGGACGGTAGCCCGCCCTTTCCACCCCTCACGCGCCCGAAGACCCCCTCACCGGCTTCCACCCCACGGCTTGAAAGGAGACCGTTAGAAGCAGCACGGATCAACACGCACGCGCGCACTCACACACACAGTCAGTTTCACCAGCGCGAGGCAGAGCCGCGGAGCCCGTTAGAAGCAGCACGGATTGCCACGCGCGCGCACTCACACACACAGTCAGTTTCACCAGCGCGAGGCAGAGCCGCGAGCCCCGGCAGCCCGCCCCCTCCTCTTTTGCCCAGCTCGGCTCGGGCGTGGATATCGCTGGCAGGGAGCTCGGCTCGCTCTTGCCCGGGCTCCTTCCTCGGCGCCAGCCAGTGCAGTGGCCCAGAGCCTCCCCGGCGCGCGCCTTGTTTCTTAATGGCGCGGGGGAAGGCGCACGTGCGAATGGGGAGCGACTGACGCCGCCGCCGCACACACGCCCCCCCCCTTTCCGGGCCCGGTCGCTTCTCCCCCTCCATAGACTCCCCCCCCCACCCTGAAGGAAAGAAAGAAACGAGGGGAGGAAGGGGGGGGAAAGAAGCCCCCTTGCGAGTCCTTTCTTCTTTCGCCGCCACACCGAGGCTGGGGAGAAGCCGAGGAAGGCCCCAGAGCCGCATGCATTTTGGCCGGGAGCCGAGGCTGGGGAGAAGCCGAGGAAGGCCCCGGAGCCGCATGCATTTTGGCCGGGAGCCGCATGCGGCTCTAGAGCCGCGTGTTCGCCACCCCTGGTTTACACTGTCCAGGGCTACAGTTAAAATTCTTCCAACAATTTCTACTAATGTATGTTTAGAGATGCTGGAAACTTGTACACTGTTTGACTTATTCAGGTTTTAATTGCTACACTGACGCTTGAGAACCTGTATGTATTTGATATGTTTTATGTTAAAACCTAATAAAATATTATGGTTAAAAAAAAAATCAATAGATAGAATTTGTTAAGGCCCAGGTGCAGAAGAAGAAGAGAAGAAGAGATTGGATTTATACCCCACCCTTCACTCAGAGTGGCTTACAAACTCCTTTCCCTTCCCCTCCCCACAACAGACACCCTGTGAGGTAGAAGCGTCTCAGAATGTCCAACTTCACAAAAGTAAAGATAGAATTCAAGGATGGGCATATCAGTTGAGGGCCAAAAGATATTCATATGTTTGAGAAACTTGTACTCATTATTTTAAATAGACTCTGTTAAGATAAAAAGTATAAAGAATCACCTAACATTCCTTATATGTTATTTTAAGTACAGATAGCCTCTTATGCTGTCTGAAGTTATAACATAATGAGTTAGCCAAGAATATCCACCTTTATCAAGTAGGACATCTGAAGAAGTGAGCAGTGACTCACGAAAGCTGCCACAAATTTTGTTAATTGCCACAAAAAGCTGCCACATATTTTGTTAGTCTTTGAGGTGCTACTGGACTTTTGCTCTTTTCTAATGCAAGTGGGACACTTAGCTATTGTTAGGAAATGATTTTAAAATCCTATAAATAGGAGAAGTTGTGTTGATGGAGCGCTTCTTTTGAGAAGGGGCTCCCTGCCTGTGGCCCGCATACTTTGTGGTAAGAAACTCCTATGGATTCATGTGATTGCTGTTCTTTAATTATCTATGTAACAATGATGGATGGTACAATACTTTGTTGATTTACTCTATGTTAAGAACACAGTAATTATGCTTTAATAAAAAAGAGCTTAGAATGGAAGCAGTGATTCTCTAATAGTATTTACTTGTGTACTATACCCATATAGCAAATATATAGCATTACTGAGGAGTATCTCTGGCTAGCAGTTAGATGATCTGGTACAAGAAAACTAACTGGACGCCTAGGGTTTCTCGTGCATGCCTATACCTGAATCAGGCCTGACCAGAGTCATCCAGAACAGGATGTAGAAGGAACAAATTTAGAGTCCAGTGGCACTTTTAAGACCAACAAAGGTTTATTCAAGGCATGAACTTTCATGTGCATACACACTTTTTCAAATACACTGGAATGGAAGGTAGAGTTCAAACTTATAGACAGGCTGAACTGCAAATTACATGTAACATGATGAAGATTATTTAAGTTATGCAAAAACAAAACTAAAAAGCAAGCTAAGGCTATAAGGTCAACAGTTGTTTTGATTTAATTAAGGGGGGGAAAGGGCACCAAACAATAAATATGTCAAAATAGGGGATAAGTGTGTAAAGGCATCTTTTCTAATTGTGGGAAGTAAACTGAGACTCACCATTCATCTCCTCTCAGAAAGATAACTCATGGAAAGTTAACTAATGTAGAAATGTAATGGAAAGAACAACTTTGCTATTAAAAACAGTGTTTGTGAACATTGTACAGAAAAAAAATCTTACAGTTATATGGCTCCTCAGACTATTATTGTTGTCATAAATGGGGAAAGAGAATGAAAGCTGAGAAAAGTTTACCACATTTCACCACACACTATAATAGGAAACAGACACTCAGTACAATGGTTTTCTTTGGGGGATGTCAGCAGCTGTTCCAGACCTCTAATTTCTACTTTGTGAGTTTGCCATGTTTGTTTTGTAAGCCAGTTCCCCCCTGGTGCAATAGTATTAAGACAGAGAATGAATCTGTTGAAAACAAAATTCAGTTTGACCATGTAAATATCTATTATCTACTCAGGGACTGTGTCGATCCCCATGTAGATAACTGAACATTTTGTGGGCAGACCAGGAACAGCAACAATGGAAAGTCCCAATAACTGACTGCAGTCATTCAAGACACAAGTTTATTATTTCACCAGGAACTAGGTAGAAATCAGAGGTCTGGAATGGCTGCTGACATACCAAAAAGATGCATATGATCTATTTTATTCAGAAGATGTACAATATGATCTTATTTATTTAGAAGATTTCTGTGTCACCTCTCCAGAGTTCTGCTTACGGGCACTTACAGTTAAAATGATAAATTGTCAATGTAAAAATAGCTAGCTATTAAAAAAAGCTCAGAGACATTGAAAAACAGAATACAACTGCCTATAAAAGAGACCTCAAGTCAGAAGAAGACCATATAACCTCTGGAAAGATAAACTCCCTACTTAGAGGCTGGGATTAAAAGATATGTTTTGGCCTGGAGCCTAAAAGACAGTAAAGTAGATGCCAAGTGAGCCTCAAGGGGGCATACGCTGGAGAAGTGGGCAGTTGCAAACAGGATGCAGTTCAACAAAGATAATTGCACAGTATTACATCTGGGCCACAAAAATGTCAAGCACAAATACTGGGTGGGGGATACGTTTCTGGGGAGTAGTGTATGCGAAAGAGATCTTGGGGTAGGGATGGACTGTAAATTAAATATGAGCAGTCAGTGTGATGCGGTGGCAAAAAAGGCAAATTCAGTCTTGGGTTGTATTAAAAGGCCATAGCATCAAAATTGCAGGCGGTCATAGCCCCTCTGTATACTGCCTTGGTCAGGCCGCCACCTGGAGTACTGTGTGCAGTTCTGGAGGCCTCACTTCAAAAAGGATGTGGACAAAATGGAGAGGGTGCAGAAGAGAGCGATGAGGATGATCCGGGTTCTGGAGACTGAGCCCTACGAGGAAAGTCTAAAGGCCTTGGGAATGTTTAGTTTGGAGAAGAGAAGATTGAGGGGGGACATGATGGCTCTCTTTAAATAACTGAAAGGCTGTCATTTGGAGGAGGGCAAGGAGCTGTTCCAGTTGGCAGCAGAGGATAGGACCCGAAGCAATGGGTTTAAATCACATGCAGAAAGGTATCGGCTGGATATTAGGAAAAACGTTTTCATGGTCAGAGTGGTTCAAAGGGGGAATCTGCTGCCTAGGGAGGTGGTTAGCTCCCCTTCACTGGCAGCTTTCAAGAAGAGGCTGGAAGAATATTTGTCAGAGATGCTTTAGGCTGGTCCTGCATTGGGCAGGAGGTTGGACTAGATGGTCTGTATGACCCCTTCCAACTCTATGATTCTATCTCTGTCGCCTGGAGACGAATTGTAATCCCAGGGGATCTCCAGCCACTACCTGGAGATTACTAAATTTGAAAAACACTGTAGTGAAGGAAAACACACAAAATTATATTTGAAATTACAAAAAAACCCTCTTATTAACTATTCTTTAAAGATGCAGTACAAGTACAAGTTGAATTTAAACATTTGAAGCTAAACCACAATACATGAGGTTAACCACATAGCATTAACCATGGCAACGGATGCCCCAGGTAAAATCTCTGTTTCGACTCTTCATCAGGCTGTAATCATATGGTAAAGCTTTAACAAAAATTACAAAAATTGAGCATTCCTATTGAATGCAATTATCGGAATTACTCTCACCCAGGAGCGTGGAGACACTGAACATATTACTAAGCTGGACCCCCTGATATCAGATCTTCACTCACCCGGGAAAGAGTCGAGGGGACTAGTACAGGACGTGCACAGGCACTTCTTCTCTGTTCCCAGCTGCACTCCACCACTCAAGTGTTATACCAAGCTAAAAAAATTATTGTTTGAGAATTGTTACCCATTTGACTTCATAAGAGGCTTGGGAGGTTTCCACAAACACATTGACACATACCTAAGGAGCTCTGCATTTCCCTTGACACTAAAGTCTAGTCAATGTTCCAACTGGCTCCACAAAGCCAAAAGCCTTGGGTATTAGAATACACCATTCTCCTGAAAAAATCATTCCAATTCTCATAATTGCTTACAGGTGTTCAGATCTTAAAGGTACATGTAAGAATTACAAAAATACAGAATAATCCATAGACATGTTCAGTCCCTTAGGGTACAATATTTGAATGTAGCCAGCTGGGTGACCTTGGGTCAGTCACAGTTCTCTCAGAGCTCTCTCAGCCCCACCTACCTCACAGGGTGGCTGTTGTGGGGGAGGAAGGGAAGGAGATTGTAAGCCGCTCTGAGACTCCAAGTAAAGGGCAAGGTATAAATCCAATCTCTTCTTCTTATCCACTTGTGAGGGAACATTACTTAAAACAGGCACATGGAAAACAAAAATCAACTGTTTTAAACCAATGCATTAACACCTAAACTACAAGGCTGTGTGAAGAATGATCAATTTCTCCAAAGATCATTCAGTACATGTACTAGTCTTCTGATTGAAGGAAGGTCAGAAGTTTATTTATTCCAGGACTTGGGGAAAACCTTGTATCCCAGCCAAGAGTCACACAATGTTGTCTTATAAAAACTTTATTTAAAATTGATCTAGTTATTATTTAACTGATCAAATAAATAAGAATCACAATGATACAGAAAATATTAGCATGTGTAAATGAGATAATAAATAAAAAGGCATACATGTCATCTGTTCTTCTACCTACACTGCACTTGTAAATAAAATACAATTTCTAAAATTCTTACCAAGCTTACAGAGATCAGTTCCCCTGGAGAAAATGGCTGCTTTGGAGGGTGGACTCTATAGCATTATGACCCACTGAAGTCCATCCTCTCCCCAAACACCACCCTCCTAAGGCTCCACCCCCAAATCGGCAGGAATTTCTCAACCTGGAAGTGGCGACCCTACCCTGGGAGTAAGCATCCTCAAGGTCAGTGAAATTTACTTTTGAATAAACACACTGCATGAAGAACTGCACACATTCATTTCTGTAAGTCTTCCATCCATATTAAAAACATCCAATATGATTCCCAGATCTTTCACCAGAGCTCCCAGTTCTGCAAATCTAACTTAGAATATATTTATCTAATTTTCACACATTCCCCTCCCAAAAAAATCATATGTGGATTTCTGACACAATCACATCTCAAAAAGGCCACCAGATACAAAATATTACTTGTCAAAAAAGTCTTAGAAGAATCATTCCTGCAATTTTGGTGAATCTTATTCACTGCTGTAATGAGTTATCTCTAGTTATTTGTTCCTGTATTTTGTGTTTCCCCCTACTGCCTGGCCTCCTGGTGGACCTCCTGATGGCACCTGGTATTTTTGGGATTGGAATGTATACTGACCTTTTCCAATCCTGTGGCCACTGTTGCATTTTCCAAATTTGCTGGCAAATTGAGTGCAGCACTTTAACAGCATCATCTTTTAAGACTTTGAATAGCTCAGCTCCACTAGCTTTGTTGTTTGTAATGTTTTCTAAGGCCCATTTTACTTCACATTCCAGGATGTCTGGCTCGAGGTCAGTGATTATACCGCCGTGGTTGTCAAGGACATAGAGGTCTTTCTTGTATAGTTCTTCTGTATATTCTTGCCATCTTTTCCTAATCTCTTCTGCTTCTGTTAGGGCCCTACCTGTTTTGGCCTTTATCATGGCCAGCTTTGCCTGGAACGCTCCCTTGATTTCTCCAATTTTCTTGAAGAGATCTCTAGTCCTTCCCATTCTATTGTTTTCCTCTATTACTTTGCATTGTTCATTCAGACTGGATAGAGCTTCTCCATCTTTGACTGCAAATTATATAGTCAATCTGATTTCGGTGTTGCCCATCTGGTGATGTCCATGTGTAGAGTCGTCTCTTAGGTTGTTGGAAAAGGGTGTTCGCTATGACCAGTGTGTTCTCTTGACAAAACTCTGTTAACCTTTGCCCTGCTTCATTTTGCTTTCCAAGGCCAAACTTGTCTGTTATTCCGGTTACCTTTTGACTTCCTACTTTAGCATTCCAGTCCCCTATGATGATGAGGACATCATTTTTTGGTGTTAGTTCTAGGAGGTGTTGTAGGTCTTCATAGAACCGGTCCACTTCAGCCTCTTCTGCATCAGTGGTTGGGGCATAGACTTGGATTACTGTGATGTTGAATGGTTTGCCTTGGAATCGGACCGAAATCATTCTGTCATTTTTGAGATTGTATCCCAGTACTGCCTTTTGCACTCTCTTGTTGACTATAAAGGCCACACCATTTTTTCTACGAGATTCCTGGCCACAGTAGTAGATATAATGGTCTTCTGAGTTAAATTCGCCCATTCCTGTCCACTTTAGTTCACTGATTCCTAGGATATCGATGTTCAGTCTTGCCATCTCATTTTTGACCACGTCAAGCTTACCTTGATTCATAGATCTTACATTCCAGGTTCCTATGCAGTATTGTTCTTTGCAGCATCGGACTTTCCTTTCACCATCAGACACATCCACAACTGAGGGTCCTTTCGGCTTTGGCCCAGCCGCTTCACTCTTTCTGGGGTTACTTGTACTTGCCCTCTGCTCTTCCTCAGTAGCATATTGGACACCTTCCGACCTGAGGGGCTCATCTTCCGGCATCATATCTTTTAGCCTTTTGATACTGTCCATGGGGTTTTCTTGGCAAAAATACTGGAGTGGGTTGCCATTTCCTTCTCCATGGGGATCACTCTTGGTCTGAGTTGTCTGCTGTGGCCTGTCCGTCTTGGGTGGCCCTTCACGGCATAGCCCACAGCTACATAAGCCCCCTTGCCATGACAAGGCAGTGATCCATGAGGGGGGCATACAACCTTATTGGTTGGTAATTGTACAGTAGGTGTGGCTACATTAGCCGGGAAAGTTTAAAAGCAGGACAGCTGCAATGGAAAAGCTGTTCTGGCTATCAGATGTTGATCCATGTTGGAGTTGTGTTTGACTTGATGGATAAAGCTGAATCTTTGCTGAATCACTCTCCGACTACTTTGTTAAGCGAGCAACTTAACAATTGGCGACGAGGATGGGATATTAGTGCGAGTAGGCAGCCCCGCTAACCAATCCTACGACGGACAACAGCGAGCATCGCGCCGTGGCCAATCAGCAGCAGGCACCACCAGATCGGGTGGAAGAGCCTGTTAGGATGGCCAATAGCCAGAAGTTCGAGGCATTCGAACCTACCACCGAGAACTGGGACGCTTACCTGACGCGGTTCGAGTTCCACCTTGAGGCGAACGACATCGCAACTGAAGAGAAGAAGCGGGCAACCCTCCTGAGCTCTTGCGGCAAGAGCGTGTTTGACATTGCCCGGTCGCTGGTAACACCAGCGAACATCAAGACGGTTCCATTCAAGGACCTGACAGAGAAGTTGAAAGCGCACTTCTCTCCTCAACCGTCGGAGATTGTCTGCTGGCATGTCTTCTATAAGAGAACTCAGGCAACTAACGAGTCGGTGGCCGAGTATGTAGCGGCGTTGCGTAAGGCAGCAAGACACTGAAACTTCGCAAACATCGAAGAGGCCCTCCGAGACTGGCTGTTGTGCGGCATGAGGGACAAAAGGCTGCAACAGCGGTTGTTCGCCCGCACCACCCTGACTTGGGCTGTCGCCTACACTGAGGCCGTCGCTGCAGAGGCAGCCGACAAGTGAACCAAAGAGGTACTCCAGCGGTTGGCGTCAACAGAACAGTGTGTCCACTACCAAGCTTCCAGCAACAAGGGTGGTGACACAGACGAGGACGTATGCGCAGTTAAAGCGGGAGCAGACAAGCGGACCTGAGTGAAGCCTGCAGGCAGCCCAGCGTGCGCCGGTTGTGGCGGGAACCACCCTCGAGAGCACTGTTGGACCAAAGACATCATGTGTCGAGCATGAGGAAGGCGGGGCCATCTAGCACGAGTCTGCAGAGTGCCAAAGAAATCAGCGCCGGCATCCCCACCGAGGAACCAGTGATCACAAGCAGCCATCAGAGAAGCCAGCTATCAGATGACAATGAGCCTGTCATCCACATCGACCGTCCTTCGCACTGGCGGTCAAGGGAAGATCCACGTCACCCTCCATCTAGACGGCGTTCCGTGCAGCATGGAGGTCACGGTGATCTCTTCGTAAACGTGGCAGTGGCTATTTCCAACCCGGAGGCGGCGGCGGCTGAAGCCAGCGGACACCCGGGTATCAGATTTTCAGGGAAAGCGTATCCCTCTGGCGGGGAGGGATAAATTCAATGTAGAATTTAAAGGGAAATGTGCCACGTTATTTCTGTTGGTTGCTGAGGGGGACCGGGTTAACTTGCTTGGCCTGGATTGGTTCGAACCCCTGGGTATTGCAATTACCGTTGTGAATAATGTTGTAGAGAATAAATGGGCATTTTTGTATGCAGAGTTCCCTGATGTATTTGGGGGTGGCCTGGGAAGGTACAACAGGCCCCGGTGTCATTCGAACTTTATTTATTTATTTATTCTGGGATTTATATCCCGCCCTACCCGTACGGCTCAGGGCGGCAAACAAGCGGCAAGCGCCGAGAATAAAACACATGTTACATTAAAACTTTGATAAATACAACTAAAATGGTGCTCTACAGTTCAATTTTAAGAAAGTTTAAGATGGTCGATCCTCACTGGCGGCCGACGATATAAGAGTCGGAGCGCCAGAGTAATGCTCCTCTTCAGGGCGGCGTCTCTCCGTACCCAAGGCCAGGTAGATGGTAATTCCCGCCACGATGGTGGTATAGTGGCAGTGGCTCCGGCTCCTACTCAAAAGCCTGGCGGAAGAGCTCCGTCTTGCAGGCCCTGCGGAACTGTACAAGGTCCAGACTGCATGATCTCTCAGTTTTATGGTAGCCGTCTGCATAGATTTATGGCCATTCTATGGCCATTCAGGGGTGACTCTGCAGTCAGTCTGGCGTTCACCCGGGCTATCTGAATGTGGTTTTGAGCCGCATCTTTTTCTGTTCCAGTGTGGATCTGGTAAAACAATGGAGAGAATGCTAGATGTAGAAAGGGGCAGATGCAAAGTTCATGCCTCCTGGGTACTTTGCTAGACAGTAAGAAGCTACAGAGC
>NW_015164670.1:121331-128468 GCF_001447785.1 Gekko japonicus
TATAGGATGTTCTTGACACTTCGTCGCAAGCACGGCGCCACCGTCTCTCTAGCCTTCTCAGTTCCCGTTTCAGCGAGCGCAACTCCTGGGTATACCAGGGCGCTCGCCTTCCGCGAGTGCGGAGAGGGCGCCTGGGAGCGATCACGTCGATGGCCGAGGAGAGTCGGGAGTTCCAATCCTCCACTAGCTCATCTAACGCGCCGCCAGGGGGACTTGGATCCCGCAGAGCCATCTGGAGCCGCATAGGGTCCATTTGGCTCCGTGGGCGAGCCAAAATCAGCTCGCCACCTAAACAGGGTCGGGGTGGGACATTCAGACAGGCCCTCAGGACATGGTGGTCCGACCATGGCACTGCCGAAACAGTGATCCGGTCCACCAGAACTCCCGCTGCAAAGATTAAATCGAGCATGTGACCGGCCCGATGCGTGGGGGCCGAGATGGACTGGGAGAGTCCCAGCGTCGCCATGGACGACACTAGGTCCATAGCCCGGCTGGAGGTCGCGTCCTCAGCATGGACGTTGAAGTCACCCAGGACTAACAGTCTAGGGTGCTCCAGCGCCCAGCCTGATACGGCCTCCAGCAGGGATGGCAGGCTATCGGCCGGAGCGTTAGGTGGACGGTACACCAGCCAAATAGCCAAATTCTCCTCAGCTTCCAGCAGCAAGCCAACACATTCTATGCCCGCGATCTCTACCTGCGGGAGCGCCCTGAAGGAGTAAGCCTCCCGAATGAAAAACGCCACTCCTCCCCCCGCCGCCCCCTAGTCTGTGATTGATGGAGGACCGAGAACCCCGGAGGGGCAACTTGATCCTTCAGTGACCCCAATCCGATTAAAGTATCGGAAGATGCCCATTTCGCTCAAACCCTGGATCAAAGCAGAGTTGGACAAGCTAATCGAGCAGGGGGTGCTTGAGCCGGTTCCCTTTAGCAAATGGGAAACTCCAATAGTGACGCCGGTAAAGTCAGATGGGTCTGTAAGAATTTGTGCTGACTATAAGTGCACTATTAATCGTGCCTTGCAACAGCACTCTTACCCCGTACCTGTCATTAGCCACATTCTGGCATCCCTGGGGGGAGGGAAGGTATTCACAAAGCTTGACTTAGCGCAAGCGTACCAGCAGCTGCCAGTGACTAGGGAGGCAGCGGAAGCCCAAACCATCATTACCCACAGAGGAGCATTCAGGGTCAATAGACTCCAGTTTGGGGTAAATGTTGCCCCAGGGATCTTCCAGGGACTTATGGAAGGTTTGCTCAGAGGGGTGCCAGGCACGGTACCATATTTCGATGACGTGCTGATTGCAGGGGGGTCCTTATTGGTTGATAATTGTACAGTAGGCGTGGCTACATTAGCCGGGAAAGTTTAAAAGCAGGACAGCTGCAATGGAAAAGCTGTTCTGGCTATCAGATGTTGATCCGTGTTGGAGTTGTATTCGACTTGATGGATAAAGCTGAATCTTTGCTGAATCACTCTTCGACTACGAGCGACTGACTTAACAGTGGAATGCCCTGTACCATGTCAGACTGCAGGTGGAGGGGTCATATGGTTCATGCTCCCTAAAAACATCACATTCTGGAGACTCATTCTATCTTAGCCTTTTGCATGGTGGATTAGATTTTGAGTTACAGAGAATTATTCGTTTCTGTGTGTGGTGTTTGGGAGGAAATCACTGAAAAATATGTAAACCCTGTCCTGAAATCTCAAGTGGTGCAGTCCATTCTATCACTTCAACATCCACCACCTCATTCCAGTGCACTTGTGAATCTTTTTTTGCTCCTTCTGTCAACTTTCGTTTTTTCTTCTTCTTTCTTCCTCCCATCTGCCTTTTCTTTCCTCCTGCCAATTCTTCTCCCTTTCTTTCTCTTCTGTCGTTTTTTCTTTTTTGTTCCTTGTCATATTTCTTTTTTCTGCCCTTTGCTTCCCTTCCTTCTGCCCTTTTTATTGACTGCTTTTCTTCCATCCTTCTATTTTCTGTCCATTTTTCTTCTTTTATCTTTGTCGTTTTTCTTTTTTGTTCGCTTTGTCATTTTTTTCTTCAGCCCTTTTCTTCCTTCTGACATTCTTTCTTCCCCCACCCCCTTCTTTTCTTCTGTCCTTTTGTTTCCTGCCTTCTATCATTTCTTTTCCTCCCTTTCTGTCAATTTCCTTTCTTTCTCTTTCGTCAGGAAGAAATGCGCGTGCACACAAAACCTTATACCCATAAGTAAACTTTGTTGGTCTTAAAGGCGCCACAGCACTGTCTGAAACTTTGCTTTCTTCCTCCAGCGGTTTGTCCTTTTCCCGCCGTTATGCTCCCCGGCCCAACATTTTCCTTCAGGCTGCCATGGCTCCTCCCCACCGGCCAGGGTCGCTGTGGGCGCCGTAGACTCCTACCTCTAGCCGAGGTTACCTTCTCCTTCCCTCCCTCCCTCCCTGTGTCCGGCGGTGGTGGCGGGGAAGCGGCTGCCTCCGAAGGGAGTGAGCGCCGGAGGGCAGCCAAAGCGGGTCGCGGCGCTGGATAACCCCGTGAGGACGAGGCGGAAGAGGCGGCGGCGGGGCTGAGCAGGGAGCCCTCCCCGTCGCCCCTCTCCTTCCCTCCCTCCCTCCGCCGTCCTGGGCCGCGGGAGCAGCATGGCCGCCAGCCTGTGGATGGGCGACGTGAGTGTGGTAGACGGGGGAGGCGGTGATAGGGGACCCCCCCCCCCCACACACACACACACGTATACACACGCGGCTGGGCAGAGCCTGGTAACATCCGGGTCTTTTTGCCCTGGGATGGAGGGGGCCGGTTGGGGGCAGCGCTCGTTCTTTCCCTTTCGACCTCCTCGCAGGAGAAGCAGAGTTGGTTGGCTGGCGGAATTCCCTGCCACAAGATGGCTTCAGAAGGAGGGCTTGTTGAGCGTAGTTTGATACTATGAGTTAAGAGGGAGGGTGTGGAGCCACCATGTGCAGAGGCAGCCTGTCTTCTGAGTGCTCGGTGTTGTCGTGCGTTCGGTTGGGGAGACCTGTTGCCTTCCTGCCCTGTGTTGATTTTTATCCCTTCCCGTCTCACCTACGTGATTCTTTTCCCCCTGTCGACTAGCAAAAGTTATGTTAGCAATAGCTTTTGTGAGACAGAGCTCTTATTGTCAGATGTGCCTGTTGGTTATTGTTTTGAACTGGCCTCTTAGCATCTCCTCTGCTTCCACTTTGCTGTTGACTAGTAGAAATATGCTATGAGTGTACTCATACACCTAAAAAAGTGAGTGCTAACTTGTGAAAGTTCATGCTGGAATTTTAAATTGCCCCTGGCCTTGTGTTTGTTTCTGGTGCTGCAGACTAACACAGTGGCACATCTGGAATTACTCTCCATTGTGAACTTCCTGGAAGAATCTGCTTGGCTAGGGTGTGGAGAAAGGGTGCTGTACTTAATGGAGCTTTTATATGGGCCAAGAAAGCTGGTGTTGCCTAATAGTCAGGATGTTGGACTAGGATTTGTGAGATTTGGGTTCAAACTCCCACTCAGCCATGAACATCACTGAGTAATATTGGGCCACTTGTTCTGGTTCATCCTGGCCTAGCTTTCAAGCTTGTTGTGAAGGCAAAACAGAGGTGAGCCATATCCTATATACAGTAGGTTTCAGTAGGCTTAGATTGGAGTAGCTTTGGATAAGATTTCACTGTTGGCCATAATAGTAAAGGTAAAGGTTCCCTTGCTTGAAAGCCAGTCGAATCTGACTCTAGGGTTGTGGTGCTCATCTCCGTTTCAAAGCCAAAGAGCCAGCGCTGTCTGAAGACGTTTCGGAGGTCATGTGGCCGGCATGACTAAACACCAAGGTGCACGGAACGTTGTTCCCTCCCACCGAAGTGCTACCTATTTATCTAATTGCAATTTCTTGCTTTCAAACTGCTAGGTTGGCAGGAGCTGGAACTAGAGACGGGAGCTCACTCCGTCATGCGGCACCTGGGTCTCGAACTGCTGAACTACCGACCTTCCACAGCCTGCAGTTCAGCGTCTTAACCACTTGAGCCACCGCATAATACCCATAATAATAAAAATTGGCCATAATACCCAGTAATTTATTGCTGTAACATGCAAATTCTGGTTTTGCCAGAAACCACAGAAATCCCTCATGCTTTCCACTGCTATTTCGTATTCTTTTTTTCTGCTTACCCCTGCAGCCAAAGTTTGCAGTGCTTGGGAGCGCTGAACCTCTGTAGTTCATCCAGCTTTTCTGCCCTGTCTTTCCAATCATCTTCAAAGAGTCAAACTTTGGCAGAGTTCAACAGGTGTACAAATGTGTGCCTTTTTAGACCCTGGTCCCTGAATGTTTAGTGCCACTAACTACGTTTAATGGTACAAATTTCCTTACTTTGCTCTGTTATCTTTTCTTATCTCATTTATTTATTTTTTTCTTTAGCTGGAGCCATATATGGATGAGAACTTCATTTCAAGAGCCTTTGCCACTATGGGGGAGCTGGTTCTGAGCGTCAAAATAATTCGAAATAGATTGACGGGGTATTGATTTCTTTCTATTTTTATTTATTGTCCTCTTAATTAGAGATGTAATGTTTTCCAGAACTGCTGAAGCCATGGGTTAAAGTAAAAATGTTTTATTGTGGGAGGAATGAAATATATGCAATACTTAGTTTTGCATCAAACTTAAACTTCTGTTATTGCTTTAACAACCTAAAACTCACGGTTGATCATTTTAGCATGTGTAGTTGTACTATTTGGCATATTTTTGAAATGTAAAAGTATAAATGCCTTCATTTTCTACAAACAAAACTGCAAATTTACCTAATATTAGAGGAAGTACCCCAAATTGCTGTAAGATATACTACATACACACACATATCTTAGTTTTATAGATCGCCTGAGGGCAGTCCCCAAAGCAAAAAAAGTTGGGCAGTCCCCAAAGCAAAAAAAGGGGGCCCTATGCTTCTCTCACAAAGAGGCAGAATTCTCTAGTCTAGATGCAAGAATTCATCTTAGATCTGCTATTTATGTATACACAAGATTTAAGATTCTCTAATTCTGTTGATTCTTGTACATAAAAAATTCCATAGAACTCATTTTCTATTAATAAAAAACATGTCTTTAAAAAGCATTTTGTTTATTCTGAAACAAAAAATATTTCATACTATTTTTTCCCCCAGTCCTCCCAAAATGTCCAATTTTCCCATGCTGGGGTGGGGTTGGCATCAGAAATGGATGGGATTTGTTTTGTTTTTCAGATTTTTACAAGCCTTTGCATTTCTGTATATGATGGTGTGTGGATGCTTGGGTGCACCAAATGTGTTTCAAAGGCACATGATAGTTCCTGGTTGTAAGGTTGGGGATCCTGATCAGTTGACCGGGAGGTAGTTATCGTAATCAACCAAGATGATTGAAGGGTTAGAGCACTTTTCCTATAACTTCCTATAACTTCTCAGTTTAGAAAAAAGATGACCAAGCAGGGGAGATGTGAAAAGTGTATAAAATTATGCATGAGGCAGAGAGAGCAGATAGAGAGCACTTTTTCTCCCTGTCCCAAAATATAAGAAATTGGTGGCAGTAGATTCAGGGTGGACAAAAAGAGGTACTTCTTTACTCAAAAAGTGATTAAAACGTGGAATTCACTGCCAAAGGGTATAGTGAGGACCACAAGCACAGATGACTTTAAAAAGGGGTGAGAAATTCATTCAGTGGCTACTAGTAGTGGTGACTGAATGGAATCTCCAGAGGCGGAAAGCCTCTGAATACCAGTACTGGGAGGCAACAGCAGGGGAAGGCCTGAGGTATCTGTGCCCTGTTTGTTGGCTGTCCCATGCAACTGTTTGGCGTCTGTGTTAGACAGGATGCTGGACTACATGGACCACTGGTCTGATCAAGCAGGGTTCTTTTTATGTTATTATGTCTATGGACAGATGTTGCAAAACTCACATGAAGCCAAAAATGCCTTTGTGTAGGAAGTGATCTGCCTTTTAATTTCCATTAAAATATTGCATGATATCACAGGTGGGTGTGAACAGCTCCTTCTTCCCATCAGTCCTGCAGGAGGCAAGGTCAAGCTATGCAAATGCAACACCTTGGGTGAGGTCCAGATGCTCTCCCTGATGCAATTCTGCTTGCTCTTTGCAAAAGAACAAAATTTTCTCCCAGTGACAGACCACTATGCCTTGTGGGCTGCTGCTACAGATGGCCTTTGGGGAAAATGTGTAGGGAGAAGGAGGCACTGATGTTGCTAGTGGGAGATTAAAAGCCTACATATGAGACCGGCCCGCCTTTATACACCCCTGTGTTATAACTGTGCCTGCAGTAACAAAACTGGCCAGTCTTTTGTATCCATGTGGGTGGATCCTATGACTCTCTTCTGCAAAGCTTTCCTCTGATGGAGAAAGACTTTTTTTGTGAAGGAAGTCTTTTTGTTGAAGAAAGACTTGGCATAAGGAAGTCATAGACAGTTTTGGCTTGGTTGCAGGGCTGATTGTAAATCAGACCAAATCTCTAATCTACCCTATTCGATTAAATACTCCAACAAAGCAAAATATTGAACTGCGTTTTTCCTACCAATGGGCGAAACAGTATTTGGGCATTAAAATTCCGATTGGCAATGTAGATATTATACAGACCAACTTCTCGGATCTTCATAAAACTACTAAAACTCAGCTGTGTACATGGTCCACAAAAATGTTTTCCTGGATGGACCGAATTAGCATAATCCGGTCTTTTATGCTGCCAAAATATTTGTATTTTTTCAGAACGATTCCATGTTCTATTACAGATTGCCAAATAAAGACATGGCAGAAAGATTTTGATGCATTTATCTATATATCTAATAGCGAAGTTGCCCCCGGAGTGCGGATCGCTAAAACAGCGCTCCGGGGGCAGCTGGGGGGCCGGGGGAGGTTTGTGCACACGTGGGCCAGTCCCCACGTGTGCACAAAAATAAAAAAAGTTGAAAAAAATTTCGGGGGGATGTTTAAATCCCCCCGAAAGTGACAGAGCGTCCCCTGCGCATGCGCAGGGAACACTCTGTAGCTGGCCGCGCCGCCTCCGCCGCCTCCTCCTCGGAGGCGGGGGGGGAAGAAAGGACCGGCTTCGCCGCCGCCGCCTCCTCCTCGGAGCAGGCGGGCAGGGCAGGCGGGCGGGGAAGGACCGGCTTCGCCCCCGCCGCCGCCTTCTACTTGGAGCCGGC
>NW_015164670.1:129274-157063 GCF_001447785.1 Gekko japonicus
ATTAACCAACTACGACTTACTTTTAGATCCTAGGATTGTTCTTTTAGGTCTTTGGCCCGAAAACGGTCCATCTATAAAAAGGAGAAAACTAATAGGAATGCTGCTTACTGCGGCAAAATTCTTATAGCCAGATCCTGGAAAGAAAAAGCAATTCCTACGGTAGCACAATGGTTTCACAAAATCTGGGATTTGTTTATGTTAGACGTTTTCTCAGTTTATAAGGATTCTATTTATAATGAACAACTTTTTTACAATCCGTTAAGTATTTGGTTCCCTTTAGTAGAAAAGATAGATTTAGAATGTTTTGAATGGGAGGCTATTAAAGCTGCCAAATATAAGCTCCTCCTATTTTGTTGAGGCTACAAAAGGATTTTGCTAAATAGATTGTTTTTTCACAGAAGCTAACGGTTGTCAGTCTATCAAAATTGTTTATATACTATTATAGTACTGTAAACGATATGTAAATGATAGTATTGTAAATGATATGGTTCCAGTGCCCCTTTTCTTTTTGTTGTCACAGGTATTTTGACATCGCTGCTGCTATTTTAAAGTGTAACAATATATAACTACACAATAATGATAATAAAATTTACTATTAAAAAAAATAATAATAATAAGGAAGTCATAGGATCCAGTGTAGTGTAAAGGAGTTACAGGATCCAAAGGCATTACAGGCTTATTTATTTAATCTCATTTTATTTTATTTATTTATTGTCAAATTTATACCCCGCCCTCCCCGCAAAGCAGGCATATTAACTGAGGGTCTGAGACAAAGGTCAAGAAGAACTGCTCAGAGTCTTGAAATACGTTGATATTTATTTTAGTTAAAATATTTATATGCCCACTACTTTGGGAGCCAAGGCAGGTAACAATGGTAGTTGCTTTAGGTTGCCTAGAATTTTTAATGGTCACAATAGTAAATATTTTAAATTAGCTTAAATCTCTGTGCTAGATGGAATGAGTCAGTGTTTGAAACACTGGACCATAATGTAATCAAAAGATTAATTCTGATTGGAATCAGCATTTCTTGGTCATCTTCCTCCTGAGTCATGTTCCAGATGAGGTGGTCCTGAAGGCTTGGTTTGCTTTGAATAATTTTTTTCATGAGCCATTCTTTAAAAGACACGGGAAGACCACCATAGAATCAGAGTTGGAAGGGGCCATATAGGCCATCTAGTCCAACCCTCTGCTCAATGCAGGATCAGCCTTGAGCATCCTCCTTATTTTTTAAAAAATGTTTTCTTTCTAACCTTGAAGGCTAAACATTTTCTCAAAATAGATAAACTTCTCAGGAGCCAAAAAAATACATGAGGAGCTGCTTGTCTTCACATTTTAAGGAGTGGTGATTGGCTATGCTCTTGTGAAACACAGTTTTATGTCAACGCAGGCTTACAGAATGCAAGCATATCTTCTAATTAAGTATTATTAGCATCTCTCCAAGCTGCTGCATAGTGTCTTGGCTACATGGAGAACTCCTTGTAGGTGGAGCAACTTAATGTTTAGTATATGTTGTCTGCATTGGCTGCACCAGGGGGTCGAGCCTGTGGGGCACCTTTGGAATTTTGAGAGGAGGTGGTAGGCGCCACCACAAAATGGCTGGCATGGGAGACAGAGCCAAACTCAAAATAGTTGTTGCAGGAGATTGAGCCTAATGCAATACCTCCCTCCTTGCTTTGCAAAAGAATCTCTGAAGGGGAAAGCGAAGGGGGAACGGAACCACTCACTGACTGCGGTAAGCCTGGGTGCTTACCAGTCCTGATCCTCCTGATCCTTTTTAGTGAGGGGAGCCAGTAGCAAGCCCCATCCACTCTCTGAAAAACTCAGTGAGTGCCAGGGAAGGATTAACAAGTGCCTACAGTTGCCACATTGGGGAACCCTGGTCTACAGTTCCCCACAGAACATCCTGATTTTTTTTTCATCCATGGCTATGCATGAAACATTTCAAAGGATTCTAGAGGGCAAAGGGTGTAAGAAATGTGTTTTTTTTAAAGATTCATCAGTAATATTGGTGCTTTCAGCAAACTGAAAAGTCAGTTTCAAGAGCTTTAAATTGGCAATATTCAGATGTCATGAACAAATCAAGGCTAAAAACCACACCGGAAGTTCTAAGGCTCACAGGTGCCTTTTCTCATTATGTATGGCATGAAAATCAAAGATTTTCTGGTTTATTTGACATTCAAATAAAATAAAACAGCAAAGCTGGGATTGTTCCGATCTCTGAATACAAGAAGAGAAGAAGAAGAAGAGATTGGATTTATACCCCGCCCTTCACTACCCAAAGGAGTCTCAGAGCAGCTTACAAACTCCTTTCCCTTCCATTCCCCACAACAGACACCCTGTGAGCTAGGTGGGGCTGAGAGAGCTCTGACAGAAACTGCTCTTTTTCAAGAATAGCTGTGCCAGACCTATGGCTTGCCCAAGGTCACCCAGCAGCACCCCACATAATATCCTGATTATGAAACATTGCAAAGGATTCTAGAGGGCAAAGGGTGTAAGAAATGTGTTTTTTAAAAGATTCCTCAGTAACATTGGCGCTTTCAGCAAACTAAAAAGTCAGTTAAGTTGAGAGAGCTCTCACAGAAACTGCTCTTTTTCAAGAACAGCTGTGCCAGAACTATGGCTTGCCCAAGGTCACCCAGCAGCTGTATGTGGAGGAGTGGGGAATCAAACCCAGTTCTCCCAGATTAGAGTCCGTGCACTTAACCGCTTAACCACTGCACCAAACTGGCTACAACCAACAAGACAGCTAAATTATTTCAGAGCCATTCTGAGCCTGATCATTATGTGTTACCGGGGGGGAGGGGCCTTTGAGTTTGAGGTAACTTCTAAATTGTCCCTGTTCTCACCCCCTTGGCCACATTTTTGCATCCAGACTATTCTGTTTATTTTACTTCAATTACATTCTACCTTTCTTGCTGTGACTTGAGGCAGATTACATCTGAAAACAATGCAGTAAAAACAGTATAATGCATTGTCAATGAAATTAAAGAATGTTGCTTTGAAAATGCAGTATTAATGTCAACATTAAAGCAGGGTTACAAGATTTGAGAACAGTGCAGTGAAACATATTACATGCAATAAACAATATAGTAAAACTAGACGACAAAATTAGAGGACAGTGTGACAAACACAGCCTAATAAATACAGTGAAGACTGCCTTGAAATCCATAGACATCAGCTAAACTGTTCCTGCCTAAGTAAATTCTAAGCCTGAATTTTACAAGATGTTTCTCTGTTTCCAGGATTCCGGCAGGCTATTGCTTTGTGGAATTTGCTGATCTAGCCACTGCTGAAAAGTGTTTACATAAAATCAACGGCAAACCTCTTCCTGGTGCCACACCTGTAAGTAAATTAAATAATTGAGGCTCAGGGTGCAAATCCTATGCAAGATTGGAAGTAAGTCCTATTGAACCTTGTACAGGATCACGTTTGCACAGTTGCGGAATGGCATGAATGATCAAGAAAGAAAATTGATGAATCTTTGTTACAACTGAGATAGCTGGAGCAGTTGCATCCAAATAAAATCTAGAAACACTGAAACTCCCATCAGGAGAAAATCCTGTGATGACCCCTCCCACACACACTTAGCAGGTGTCATGATGGACTGGTGTACTGATAAGAATATCTTGTATAAGTAATGGAGACTCATAGGGAGAGGTGCCATAATCTTGCTGAATAACATTTGGCTAATCAATTTCTCTTGGCTTCAACTCCCCACTTAGTTTGGGGATGATAATGGCTATACGGACCTGTAGTACTAGTTAGAGTCCAGAATAATTATGGGAGGTGTTATGAGGCACTTAGGAGAAAGCAGTTTCACAAGAGGGGGTCATGGCTCAGTGGTAGAGCCTCTGCTTTGCACGCGAAAGGTCCCAAGTTCAGTCCCTGTCTCTCCAGTAAAAAAGGACCAGGTAGTTGGTGGCAATGTTCCCTCTAAGCTGTGGAGTCCTGTGAACAAAAATTCTACTTTGTGAGCTGCTGGCATTAAAATTGTGAGCGAGCGATTTGGCCACTGCATACATTAATTTGCTCTGGAGCCATCCTTCCTGAGCAGAGACAAAAATGTGTGAGCTGGAGGCTAAAAAACTATGAGCTAGCTCACACTAACTCAGCCTAGAGGAAACACTGGTTGGTGGATGTGAAAAGTCTCTGCTTCAGACCCTGGAGAGCCGCTGCCAGCCATAATAGACAATACTAACCTCTACAGACCAAGGATCTGTCTCAATCTAAGGCAGCTTCATGTGTTTATTGTAGAAATGCAGAGCAGTTTAACTTCCAGGGTGCCTCTCAAAGCCCACTGTAGGGCACAGGGCAGCTGTGTACCTCTTGACTAGTCGCACCTTGGGCTTCAGTGTTCTATTTCTAATTTTAAAGTCAGCTACTTTTTCAGGGCCAGGGATCAAATACTTTTTTGACAGCTGTATTGTTGTGAAATTAGTTCCTCCTGGAAGCCCAAGCCACATGAGTGTTTAGGACGTGCAGCAAGATGGTGGCATGAATCCAACCTTTGTTTTCTGCCGGTGGGTTGATTTTTATTTTTTTTTAAAGGTGCCACCTCCATGTTCATGAGAGTCTGGGGGAGGGGGTGTTCATTGGGCTGTAGCAGGAAAAAGCAGGCAGGAACACATTTCCTTTTTGTTGCTGATTTCTGCTTGTAGCACCTTGCATCCAAGCTATCATTTGGATTGGCATTTCATAACCTCAGTTAAAGCAAGGATCTGAAATTTGAGGATTTAATTTAATATGAAAACAAAACAAGCTAGGGCATTAAAAACAGAGTAACAGTCACTAAACACCCTTAAATCCATAAAACATATTCTAGATCAGAAGCAGACCATAAAACAGGTAGAAAAGATAAAACCCTTTAGCATTTGGATTGGACATGGTTTTAATATACATTTTGACTTTTAAGTTGAATTATACATCCTGACTTTTTATGTTTTGACTTTTAAATTGAATTATACATTCTGTCCCTTGATACATGTTTAATATGTGAGGTTATAGAAATGCACTGAGTGGGAGGGCTGGCATACCAATTACCATTTTCTGCTTCTTTTCATGTTTCAGACAAAGCGATTTAAATTAAACTACGCAACATATGGGAAGCAGCCAGATAACAGGTGAGCCAGATGCTATTATTTGTGTATCTCTGTATTATGTTTTTACCCTGCTAGTCCTTGAAGGAGTTCAGGGTGGTGTACATGCTTGTTTACCCAAACAGAAAATGCCCTTGACTGTATGATGAGCCCCTCCCTGACAAAAGAAAGTTTATATAGGGAAAAGTTTTATTGTACATAAATTTAACTGGTATGTGAATTTAAGACAACCCCTTTTCTTTTTTCTTGAGGGTACACCTGGAAAGAAACCCCCTGGTCTTCCCTGTAGTTGACTAGGGTAATTTTCTCAGTCTTGTAACAGTGCTGTGAAGTAGCTTTGATAGAGAGAAACCAGCCCAATATCACACACAGAGATTCATAACCAAGTGGGGACTTAAATTGGGGTCCCCCTGGTCTATTCCAACACTGTAATAACTACACAAGTGTTTATTATTTGCATTATTAAAGTGGTCACCAGAAGTGTGGTGCTGTCTGGTATATTGCCCGTAATCCTTTGGGAGGGCGAGTGTTGTAGCAAGTGCACTGCTAGCTTGGATCCAAACAGATTTGCCCAGACTCACAGATTCTGACTGTAAAAAGTATGTATGGCCCTGATTCAGAGGGGAAGTTCCACGCCATTTCTGTAACTAATGCCAGGTTCTCCCTGTACTGTCTGTGGTTATGAATCTCTGACCTATATTCCTTCTTCTAGCCCAGAATATTCACTATTTGTGGGAGATCTTTCCCCGGATGTGGATGACGGGATGATATACGAGTTCTTTGTAAAAGTGTACCCCTCGTGCAGGGGCGGCAAAGTTGTTGTAGACCAGACGGGCGTTTCCAAGTAAGTGTTCTGCTTTTGGTTCTTGATAATTGTTTGAGTTGATGGGAGGGAGAGGGGGAGGCTGGTTTTTCTTCCTTGCACAAGTTGGTGAAGAAAAACAAGATCTAGGACGATGTAACTCTATAGTTTACAGTGCTGGTGGAATCCATATTTTGTGTGTGTGAGTGAGAGATAAATATAGTAATAAATAAGTGGAACTGAATTCCGCAGATCTCCTTGAAGATTACACAAGCTGCCCTCTGGATGTAGTGGGCCTACATCGTAGTCACTGAAGATTTTTTAATGGAAAGCTTGTCACTCTTTCTTTTCTGTCACCACTCACTTGACTTTAACTTGAAACCACTTTTCCCATGTCTAAGTGTGAAGCCTACTTCACAGCAGAATCTTTTGTTTTTGTTTTTTTCAGTTGAAGGGTCCTCCAATTAGAGCATGGATTCTTAGCTACCCAGGGTGGGTCTTCTCAAGATCGCTGGATTTTTTCTTGAATTTGTATTTATCTTTTAAGGGATGTACCAGGAATGAGATTTTAACAGGTCAGCCATTTGAATGGGAAAAGAATAGATACTCTGATATTTTTAAAAGGGGATTTGTTACTCTTTCTTTAATGTACTGTTTCTGACTTTTGACCAGGGGCTATGGTTTTGTGAAATTCTCAGATGAATTGGAACAGAAAAGAGCACTGGTAGAGTGCCAGGGTGCCGTGGGTCTTGGTTCCAAACCAATACGCTTGAGCGTTGCCATACCAAAAGCGTAAGTGTGTTGTTAAGATACAAATATTAATTTTAAGTACAGTGGGATATGGATGCTGCCATGGTTTATTGTGTCCAAACACAGCCTCAGAGTCCTGCCTTTTGTGTCGGGTCGCTGACTTGGTTCTTGGGAGATCACATCAATGTTTCCAGGGCACCATACTGTTGTTCAGCTGTGGGAATGTCTTCCTCTGTCATGCTGCAGAACTTTCTCCCATTCCTTTCCCTCGGGTGCTGTAGCAGGCCAAACTTGCTCGGCTTATTACGAAGCACAATTAAACAGGACCAAGAAACGTGCCACTGCAGCTCCAGGGGGGGTTGTTAAGGAGCATTTTTGCTGCCTTGAAGTGGTTACGGCGGCAGATGATATTTCTGAGCCAGGCGTTGTGAAAAAAAATCTCATTAGTCCCACTGGATCTCTGGTACAGTGAAGGAGACTAAGTTCATTGCACTCCTCACAGAAAACCATTACAAACCATATTTTAAAAAATATACGACTAGCCTTAAAAAGTGCTATGCCTTGTCGATAGATTCCGCCTTCTCTTCTCCCAAGCTTGGTGTAGTAAGATGCTGTAATGTTGTAGGAAGAGCACAGATGCTTACTATATCATTTCCCAACATTTCAAGAGTGTGCCAGTCTAGTTCTGAGAGAACCTGGTTCAAATCCCCTCTCTCCCATGCAAGCTTTCTGGATGACCTTGGGCCGTGCATTCTCTCTCAGTTTAATCTACCTCACAGGGTTGTTGTGAGGATAAAACAAAGAGGAGAATGATGTAAGCTCCTTAGGTCTCCATCATGGAGAAAGGTGGTGTATAAATGAAGTAAAGAGCTAAATTGTGAATGCTACTGTGAGCTCCTTGGAAGGCGAGGGGTAAAAATGTAAAGTATAAAAATAAAGTGGAGATTCTTAGCTATAAAGCCCTTAGCCGATATGAATCAGCCCATCCATTAAGTATAGGATTTTCTTATTCTCTTAGCTTTATTCTTTTGTATTTTGTGACTCCCTATTGCAGTTTTGTTCTAGAAATTACCTTGCAAGCAGTTATGCTGAGGAGCAGGGTTTAAAAAAAGACAAATATTTTTTTCTGGAAGGCATGTGAAAGCTCAGGTTGGCCAAGGGGCAGGCAAGGAAAGGTTGGAAGGGTACTCTTTTTGGGTGGGGTGGGCAGGTGTAGGGAGTGTCCAGAACAGCAGAAGCTGCAAAAGGATAGGTAATAAGAATCCTGCTAAATCAGATCGAAGGGCTCGTGTTCTCCAGCATCCTGTTTCTGATCAGGTGCCCCCAGGAAGCACATAACCATGGCTGGAAGATCGCGGCTTTGCTGTCTTCTCCTATCCTCCCCCTTTCCCCAACTCCAGTAACAACGCTTAATCTGAATGGTACTGCCTCTGAATGTATAAATTCTGTACCGCTGTCCTGGCTAACAGCTGTTGTGATATATTGTCTAAATCCCCCCTTTAAGCAAACTAAGCCAATAGTTCTTCGACGCATCTTACCACACTGAATGCCATACATTATTTGTCTAGGACTTTTTTATTCTAGGAATTCAAACCCAGGTCCTAGTCTGATGCACAAACCGCTGCACCACAGTGACTCTCAATTAGTTACATGTTGTTTCTTTAGTCTTCAAACTACCGTCAGTCAATTTGTTGGGCTACCCCCAAGTCCTGGTAGTAAAAAACTTAGATCGAGGGTGTCCAACTCATTTGTTATGAGGGCTGGATCTGACATAAATGAGACTTTTTTGAGCCAGACCATGTGTGTCATAAAATGTAATGGCAGGTAGCAAAGATATAAACTTTATAAAGGACACAAAAGGGTTTTTTTACTTAAAATAAAAACATGCTTAAAACATGCAATATTTTGTTTATTTAACAGTGTCTAATAACTGACACCTTGCTCTGAATTATTGCATCAAAATGTCTGTGCTGTTGCAATCTTGAGTAGCTGTTCAGGTGTGCATCTGTAAGCAGCAAACCTACGATGATGCAGCAGCAGAGGGCAGAGACAACTGGAGAGCTGGTCATGATTGTTGTATGAAATCAGTGATGATAAACACAGATGTTTTCAAAATCCTCATTCCAACACTGTACCTATCCCCAAGATTTTGTTGTGGATTAAATTGTATTGCTTCTCTGTGTGTGTGTTTTGTAGTTGTTTTTTGTTTTATGCATTCTAGTAAGTTTGTAATTTTCTTTTTTCTTCCTCTTTCCACAGTAACCGGCTGAAGACAGTTGAATATAATCAGATGTACAACTATAACTACAACCAGTACTACCAGCAATATCAGAACTATTATGCCCAGTGGGGGTATGACCAGAACACAGGCAGTTACAGCTACAGCTATCCACAGTACGGCTACACACAAAACACCATGCAGGTGAGGTGGAGTGAAACACACGTGCAACATGCGCAGGAGCCTTGTTGGTACCTGCAAGACTAGCAAGTTTTTAGTGTAAGGTTCTGTGGACTGAAGCCCACTTCATCATATGCATGTATCCACCCCACGTTTATCTGAAGAAGGTGGGCTGTAGCCCACAGAAGCTTATGCTAAAGCAGGGGTAGTTCCCAAGTGTTGGCAAACCAAAAGGGAAGAGAGATGAGGTTTGTACTTGGCCAGGCATGCCTGGAGCAAGCAAAACCCCGGTGATGCTGGCTAGCAGCATTTCAGGGATTTGCCTTTGACTTGACTGGTGGCTGTGCTGTGCACAAGTCATGCCTGCAGCCTTCTCTTGTGTTGCTGGCCTCTCCCCATCCATGGGCAGTGGGGATGCCAGACTCCAGGTGGGACCTGGAGATCCCCTGGAATTACACCTCATGTCCAGACTACAGAGATCAGTTCCCTTGGAGAAAATGGATGCTTTGGAGTGGGGACTCTATGGCATTGTACTCTTCTGAGGTCCCTGTCCTCCCCAGGCTCCATCCCCAAATCTCCAGGAGTTTCCCAGCCTGGATCTGGCAGCCCTACCCCCTCATCCCCTGCTAGTGGCCAGAGAGGACCTGGCAACCCACTGGCCACATGGTTGCCACCATCTTCCTTTTCTTTTTTGGCTATTTTTTGTATTTTGTGTGTGTGAGAGAGAGAGTGTGTGCACCTGGAAGTCATGGTGACCTCTAGTGACTGACCCCTACTGGGGGCCTGGAGGATATTCAGAGAGGTGGCTGAATAAAGCTTGCTCCCGCCTCCCAACTGCTGGTATTCCAAGGAGGTCTCCCATCCACCTACTTGTCAGAGTCGACCCTGCTTAGCTTCTGAGATCTGACAAGATCAGGCTTGCCTGGGCTTATCCACAAGAGCCTCTATTTGTCCCAGCTCAGAGGGTGCATCTTCTGCCTGTATTATTTGTGTGGATGCTCTCAGATTCAAAGCTGTCTCTGCTATCGCTATTAATTCATTGGTGGTGATGGTTCAGGTAGCTTATGAAACAGTGAGTAGTTGTATGGCTTGAAAGACCATTGGTTAGCAGTGTAGTATAGAAACATTCTGTCTTACCACCCCAAAAAACTGGGCTGACAACCTGTACCACCACAGTGTACATAATAAAAAATATGATGTATGACCTCAGACAGCATAATAGTAGTAAAGAGCCATAAAGCACTGCTGCAAGAGGTCTCTTCTGATTCCTTCACCGCTTTGTCATTCTCATTCTTGCAGACCTACGAAGAGGTTGGCGAAGATGCGTTAGAAGGTAGGTTTGCTTATTTTAATTCTGTGTTAGAAATAGCACTTGTCCTTCATCTGCTAACCCCCTAACCTCTGGGCACTCTAGAGATGTTCTGGAGCAGCAGAATGCTATAAGAATACAGTCACTCACAATGGTGAATAAATGGGGTGTAATGAGAGAAAAAAATCTTGTGGCACCTATAGGGATCCCTGGAATCAAGTATGGCATATGTTCAGCTGGATTTGGTGTCCGTCCCCTTCTCTCTGTACTTTGCCCCCACCCCAAAGGCTTTGCACTCTCACAGTGCCAGGGTAAGCATAGTTGTAGCCTTGTCCCGTTGGTTTCAGGGGACTTAGAAGGGTGTAACTTCCAAATTTTAACTTGATGGTAGGCATCCTGAATAGCCCAGACTAGCAGGTAAGGTGCATTGGCCACAGTTATTACTTGGGTGGGAGAGCACCAAGGAAGTCCAGGGTTGTTATGCAAAGGTGGGCAATGGCAAAACCATCTCTGCTCATCTTGCCTGAAGTCAGCTGCAACTTGATGACACATAATCATCATTATCATGATTTATCCTTGCATTGTCTTCATGGGAAAAAAATCCCACTGGTCTTCCCCAATCTGAAGAGCTGTCAGAGTCAGTAATATAAGTGTGACTGAAGGAACAGGTGATAGGCAAGGCAAAATGTTGTGTGCTGAAAGTGTCTTCCCTCATGGTTTGTACAATACAACTGGACTCCTCATATCTTTCACCTGTTGGGGTGAAAGGGAGGGTATAAATGAAATACATAAACAAAGTGCATTGAGACTCCCTCTCTAGATATGTTTAGTTGAGACCGCTGTTTGCGTCCGCCCGAGATTCACTCATGTAGGCTTCCTTCCACTTCCAGATCCAATGCCCCAGATGGACGTGAGCGAAGCCAACAAACAGTTCATGGACCAGAGCGAGGAGCTCTACGACGCCTTGATAGAATGCCACTGGCAGCCTTTGGACAGTGTCTCTTCGGAGATCCAAGCCGTGTAAGGGCCTGCATTGCAGATGCGCCGTCTCCAAGCAAAAAGCCAGCGTGCCCAGAGCCTCTGCCAAACATGCAGAGGCAGCCGCTGCAAAAGGGTTGGCCTCCCTTTCCTCTGCACCCGCAACCCCCGGCTCCAGAGTCGTACGGAGGAAGTCCTGTGGCACTTCCTGGACATGACGAGTGGCAGAGGAGCGTTGTGGTCACGCTTTTATTCATGATGAAAATTTAGAACTAAAGACACTTAGTTTTGGGGGGGGTTGGAGGGGGGTGTTCAGGGTTTTTTGTTTATGGTCTCAGAGCAGACTGTTAACACTTGTCAGAGTTGTAATTTATGAACTTTAAGAGAGGGGAGGGGGGAAAGGATGACGTGGGAAAACTTTTACTTCGGTGTACAATAAAAAGATTATCTTTTCCACTGTAGGTAGGATGATTGTGTTATCCTCCTGTTGTTTAGATGGGATTATGACGCAAAGAAAGTTATGGGAGGAAATGTCCTGGATGTTCAACCTTATCCTCATTGGATGCTAATAGGATGAAGCCATTAATGCATCAAGGTTGTGCTGGAGAAGGAGACAGTCCTCTTTATGGGGGGCAGGGGCAGTTGACAAACAGAACTATGTAAGAAGCTGCCTTTCTGGTCTTTCTAGCTCAGTATTATCTGCTCTGTTTATTGACTTCCCTTATACCCTGCATTTTTCGCCGGGGGGGGCGGGCGCAAAGTGACTTACATCGTTCTCCTGTATTGTATCCTCACAACAGCCCTGTGAGGTAGGTTAGGTTGAGTATGTGTGTTGGCGTCAAGGTCACCAAGCAAGCTTCTGTGGCAGAGTGTCCCAGATCCTAGGCGGGCACTCTAGCCAGTATACCATGCTGGCAACAGTGCTCCAGAGTCTTGAGCTGAAAAGGGGCATCCCTAATACTGAAGATGTCAGTAGAAAAGAGTAAGAGCCCAGTAGCACCTTAAAGACTAACAAAAGATGTGGCAGGGTATGGGCTTTCGTGAGTCACTGCTCACTTCTTCAGATACAACGAATGGATTCTGGCGATCTGAAGAAGTGAGCAGTGACTCACGAAAACCCCTACCCTGCCACATATTTTGTTAGTCTTTAAGGTGCTACTGGACTCTTGTTCTTTTCTACTGCTGCAGACTAACATGGCTACCCATCTTGATCTATCTCCACTGAAGATATCAGGTCATCCTGCCTGGGGAATGTCTGCCTGCAAAGCATGTGCTCTGTCCATTGTGTTTGCAGCCCTTTGTACTACATACTAAGTCTTTTGGTCCATTTTGCTCTGAATTGGCTCTTCTGACTGCCATGGCTGTTCAGGATCCCAGGGAGGCCGCTATCTGACAGCATCCGAGACTATTTTTAATTGGACAGTGGCAGGGACTGAACCGGGATCCTTCTGCATGTGGATCATGTGCTCTGTCACTGAGCCATATCTCCCACCCCCCCAATTCATCTTGATCTTCTGGCTACTTTCCAAATCGAGGTATGTGTGCTTAAACCTGTCGTTTATAGAAATGGCCACTTACAGGCTGAGTTTTGAATGGTCCAGGTGAAAGAGAGTCTGGAGGGTATGTCTCGCACTCCTCTTCCAAACACCAGCAAAAGAAGGGGGCATCACCAGAATCCATTTGTGCCTTGGGTGGGTTGTCCTTTTCCATCTTTCCAGTAGTGTGTCTTCCCACTGTGACCACGCCACAGAAGTGTGGAAATTAGAGTGCTTGCTGCTTTTGCAAATAGGATCCGGGAAGAGAAAGTAGGAGGGGTGACAAAGTGGAAGCAAGGTTCTCCCTGCCACTGACATTGGAGGGAGGGAGGGAGTTCTTGTGCCACAGCAACGACCAGCCGTGTCACTTGCCTGTTCCAGAATCAAGAATACTCAATGCTGAAACGTTCCTTCTATGAGGATCTGTCCATGGAAAGTGGTGGGGATTCTCAGGGCACATTAGTTTGTGCTTAGTAAAGACCTCGATGTCCTTGACAACCACGACGGTATAATCACTGACCTCGAGCCAGACATCCCAGAATGTGAAGTTAAATGGGCCTTAGAAAGCATTACTAACAACAAAGCTAGTGGAGGTGATGCTATCCCAGCTGAGCTACTCAAAGTCTTAAAAGATGATGCTGTTAAAGTGCTGCACTCAATTTGCCAGCAAATTTGGAAAACGCAACAGTGGCCACAGGATTGGAAAAGGTCCGTATACAGTCCAATCCCAAAGGGGCAATGCCAAGGAATGTTCAAACTATCACACAATTGCACTCATATCACACGCTAGCAAGGTCATGCTCAAGATCCTACAAGCTAGGCTTCAACAGTACGTGGATAGAGAACTGCCAGAAGTACAAGCTGGATTTCGAAGAGGTAGAGGAACTAGAGATCAAATTGCCAACATTTGCTGGATTATGGAGAAAGCAAGAGAATACCAGAAAAACATCTACTTCTGCTTCATTGACTATGCTAAAGCCTTTGACTGTGTGGATCACAACAAACTATGGCAGGTCCTTAAAGAGATGGGAGTACCAGACCACCTCACATGTCTCTTGAGAAACCTGTATAAGGGCCAAGAAGCGACAGTTAGAACCGGATATGGAACAACTGATTGGTTTAGCATAGGAAAAGGAGTACGACAAGGATGTATATTGTCACCTTGTTTATTTAATATATATGCAGAGTACATCATGCGAAATGCTGGCCTGGATGAATCACAAGCGGGAATTAAGATTGCTGGGAAAAAGAACAACAACCTCAGATATGCAGACTATACCACTCTAATGGCAGAAAGTGAAGAGGACCTTAAGAGTCTCTTGCTCAGGGTAAAAGAGGAGAGCGCAAAAGTGGGCTTGAAGCTCAACATCAAAAAAACTAAGATCATGGCATCCGGCTCCATCACTCCTTGGCAAATAGAAGGGGAAGTCGTGGAAGTAGTGACAGACTTCACGTTCCTGGGATCCCAGATCACCGCAGACTGTGACAGCAGCCATGAAATTAAAAGACGCCTGCTCCTTGGGAGGAAAGCGATGGTGAACTTAAACAGCATGATAAAAAGTAGAGACATCACCCTGCCAACAAAAGTCCGTATGGTCAAAGCAATGGTATTCGCAGTAGTCATGTATGGCTCCGAGAGTTGGACTATAAGGAAGGCCGAGCGGCGAAGAATAGATTCTTTTGAACTATGGTGCTGGAGAAGACTCTTGAGAGTCCCTTGAACTGCAAGAAGATCAAATCAGTCAATCCTAAAAGAAATCAACCCTGACTGTTCCCTGGAAGGCCAGATAATGAAACTGAAGCTCAAATACTTTGGCCACCAAATGAGAAGGGAGCACTCATTGGAGAAGACCCTGATGGTGGGAAAGATTTAAGGTCAAAGAAGACGGGGACGGCAAAGGATGAGATGGTTAGACAGTGTCATAGATGCAACGAACATGAAATTGAGCCATCTTCAGAGGACGGCGGAAGACAGGAAGGCCTGGCGTGATCTGTTCCATGGGGTCGCGAAGAGTCGGACTGGACTGTGCGACTGAACAACAAAAACCTGTGGCCAAGGTGAGCTTTTCAGAGTTCAGTTGCTTTCTAAATCATAGAGGCAGTGTCCTGTTCCCAGGCTTCTAGAAGCCCAAGCCTGTTACAGTAAGTAGTCTGCTGCTTCAGTCTGATAGTTTTACACCATTTTATTAGATCATGCATCCAAGATTCAGTAACTCACGTTGGGGCTGCTAGACAAATGAAGTTCATACTCATGAAGTATCCATGAATACTTGTAACTTGTAAAGTTCAGACAAAGAATGTGAATGCAACAATAAACATTTTCCCGGGCTCATGCTGGCTCCAGGAAATGGCCCTATCTAACCAATGGGGGAAGCTAACATCAGAGCATCTAACTACCAACTACAATTCTCATGAGACTCCAGCCTTAAAGGTCCAGGACTAATAAGTCTGTGCTAAGCCAAACAGCTTCTATGCTTTTATGAAACCCTGCTGGGCAGTACAGGCAGTGACCTGTAGCATAGTGGACTAATGTCCTTAGAAGTGTGGTCCTGGAAAAGTCTCTTCAGGCACAGCTGTCTCCTGCTGGTGAGACATTTCTGATAAGTAGCATATCTTATCTTTAGGAGTTCAGGAAAACTTTGGCAAAACAACATTGCATAAAGTTTCAGCTGGGTAGCTGTACTGGTCTGTACTAGAAGAGCAAAATCCAAGTCCAATAGCATCTTAAAGACCCAACAAGATTTCCAGGATATAAGATTTCGAGATCCAGTTTGGTGTAGTGGTTAAGTGTATGGATGCAAAAAAAAAGTGCATGGATGCTAATCTGAGAGAACCAGGTTTGATTCCCCAGTCCTCCAGATGCAGCTGTTGGATGACCTTGGGCAAGCCAGAGTTCTGTCAGAGCTGTTCTTGAAAGAACAGTTCTCTCAGAGCTCTCTCAGCCCCACCTACCTCACAGAGTGTCTATTGTGGGGAAGGGAGTCTGTAAGCTGCTCTGAGACTCCAAGTGAAGGGCGGGGTATAAATCCAATCTCTTCTTCAACAGGAAAAATAGCCAAGTGTTTCTCCTCTGCTTGAATCAAGCTGATTACATTTTGTATTGTCCCATTGCATCCTGACTTCCTTTGTACAACCCTCTCATCTGTTGGCAGGGATGTAAGGCATTCCTACTTGTATCTGGCCATGTCCCAAAAGCTTATACTTTGGAGATCTTGTTGGTCCTTAAGGTACTACCGGACTTGGATCTAGCATTGCAATAACTTCTCCCTCATAAATAAAAGCCGAATAGTGGTGGCACTTCTCTAGAACATTCCACACGCTCCAAAATCAGTTCGCGCTCTGATCTGTCATTCAGAGGGTCTCCCTATCCACTGGCTGCTTTGCCTGAGTCCTGCCTCCAACATTCTAAACATTTTGCTAATCCTCTCCCCCCTATAGCCACTCAGAACTCAGAGGTTATTTGCATATGCAGCCTCATTGGCCTTTGCCTCGGAACATGGAGGTCGTTTGCATATGCGACTTGATTGGCTTTTGCCTCTAACATTCTAAACAGTTTTGCTGTTCTGAGGTAAAATGTGTCCAATCTCCAAGTGAGGGCTGGAGATCCCTCAGAATTACAACTGCTTTCCAGATGGCAGAGATCAGTTCCCCTGGAGAAAATGGTGGGCTCTGTATCCTTATATGCTGCTGAGGTGGCCCCCGTATGACAGCCAATGTGACGTAGCAGTCAGGGCTTCAGAGCGCGGGAAAGGCAGGTGTGTGGGGGATGGAAAGCTGAAGAGTGAGGGGGAAATAAAGGTAGGTTGATGATTGGCTGGGAAGAAGATAGGGTTGCCAGCTCCAGGTGGGAAATTCCTGGAGATGTAAGGGATGGAGCCTGGAGAGGGTAAGGTTTCAGGAGGCGTTGGACCTTGGACAGGTACAAAACCACAGACGCCACCCTCCAAACCAACTATTCCCTTCTGGGGAACCATTGTTGCCAATCTCCAGGTGAGGGCTGGAGATCACTCAAAATTACAACTGTTCTGACTTCCGGTTTGTTTGCTGTGAATGGCGGTCGCAACTTCGGGAGGCTCCCGGAGGCGATTCGCCCACGTGCGGTTAAGGGGGGGGATCCGCACAAGCGGAGACCCTAAGGAGCCTCAGGGAGAGGCTCCGATCCGGGGCGCTTAGGGGATGTGCCTCTTTACCGGCCAAAGGTCAGAAATTGAGGCTCGCCCCATGCCTCAATGTCCCTGCCGTGGCGGTGCCCCGCACGGGGACTAGCAGTGCTGCCGGACGTCGCAGAGTGATGAAGCGATCGAGCGTTTAAAAGGAAAAAGCGAGCCGAAACCATGAGTTGACGATCGGGAACATGAGAAAGAGACAAGCGTACCCTCCTATCGAAAAAGCGTAAGGGAGGAGGGGGAGAAACCCCCCCCCGAATAAACTGAGACTTTATTAACAGAAAGGAAGGGGGGAGTGAGATTTTAGAAGAGTGGTGTTACCTTTTGGTGAATTGTGTAAGGAGAGGCAGGAAGATTCATCCTTGAGCTGCACGGCACGAACTTTTAAAAAGTAAACAATAAAATAAATATGTCGGGGCAAAAAAGACTCCCAGAGAAGCTGCCGAAGAAGATGGGAGGAACTTCTGGTTCTGGCTCCCGCCAGAACCAACAGGAGAGCAAGCTACTGTGCCCTCTGCTGGAGCAAATGCAAAAAATAAATCAAACGTTGTCGAGCATGGAAAGTGTTCTCAGCAACCAGCAGATACAGTTGACTGATACAGCTAAGAAGATGGAGGCAATTGCACAGAAGTGCCTGGTTTTAACGGAAGATACTCAAAAAGTCAAGAAAAAAGTCAATAAAATGGAAAAACACCAAGAGATGCAAGATAAAAAGTTGTTAATGCTTCAAATGGAAAAATCAAATTTGACTCTCCGATTTCAAGGCATAAAAGAATTGGAAAAGGAAGATCTCAGAAGTATTCTAGCGGAGGCTATGGCACCACTCACCGGCTTGAAAGCAGAAAAATTAAGCGAGGAGATGGATCTGGTGTACAGAGCCTACTCCAACTTTACAAAGATGAATAATTTGCTGGCAGAGGTGGTGGTCAAGTTTACCAAGCAGAGAATCAGAGATCAAATCTTAAGAGCGACTTCATCAATGCCTTTGAAGATTGGAGAGCAGACAGTCAGAATTTTGAAAGATGTACCATTTGAAATTCGGATGAAGCGGAAGGCATATAAAGGACTGACCTTGCAAAATCATCAAATTAGCTATAGACGGTTGATTCCAGAAGGACTCACTTTTAAGTTCCAAGAGAAAAGAGGAAAGATTGACTCCATCTTCAAAGCTCAAGACTTTTTGAAGAGGCACGCCAGTTCAGAGGAAGCAGCACTTGCCAAATGGGAAGTACTTAGCGGAGAAGAAGGCAGCGGCTCAGAGAAGGGAGACAAGAATCCAGAAGATGAAGGAGCTGCGAAAGGGACATCTTACAATCTGAGAGACGTGAAGGGAAGACAGCCCAGATCATGAAGATTGGTTCAGAAAGCACAGAAAAAAAGACTTTACTAACAATAAACCAAAGGGACACTACTAATACATTAACATTCTTTTTTTTTTTACAGGTTAAGATGAAAGACGATTGATCAACTCACGGAAGAAGCCAAAGAAGATATGATTTTTTTAATTAACAAAAGATTAATATACTAATATGAGCATCACTCGCCCTTTTCTTACTCCCATTATATACCCTCCCTCTTTCTGAAAATTAAAAGCAATAAATTTCTCTCCTTTTTAGGAGAGTCAATTAAAAAAAAATTACAACTGTTCTTTAGGTAGCAGAGATCAGTTCCTCTGGAGAAAATGGTGGACTCAGTGTCATTATACCCTGCTGAGGTTGCCACAGTAAATTGACACTGAGTGTCCAAGGGCGGGGTACCCACCCAGAGTCTCTTTCTCTTTCTACTTTCATATGGTCAGGTCCAGTCAGCTTTTCGGTTGATGAAAAAAGGAAGGAGGGGGGGTAGTTTTGAGCAACCAAAAAGTTGTGGTGGGAATCATGGGACCTGCATGGATAAGATCTATATAATACAGAGATTGTAATATGGGGGAAGACTGAGCCCCTCCAAAAGTTGGCTGGGTTCAAGCCATGGATTCTAATTGGGGCCTGCCTTCATATTTCCAAATAAATGGGTAGGCAAAAAACTTGGTACAAGTTGATGTAAAAGTTGTGTACCCTGATAACAGTTGGCTCTGATGGCCAGAAACCCATGTCTGGACAGAGGAGGTTCAAACAACTGATCTCCAGCTGACAAGAGATCCGCTCCTCTGGAGAAAACGGCTGCTTTGAAGGGTGGACTCTATGGCATTGTACCATGCTGAGGCCCCTCCCCTCCTCAAACCCTGCCCTCTCCTGGATCCACCCCCAAAGTCTCCAGTTATTTTCCAACCCAGACTTCCAACACTATTCTTCACTGCCCACTTCACTTATTCATACACAGTGATGGAGAATACCATAGTATGAATTATCTTGGGTGTCCAATGACAAGCTCTTACATTTCCCCTTCTCAGCCTCCTTCTGGTTCCTTGGTGTTGCATTTTCCCTTTTAATAGAAAATCTTCGACTATTTCAACTTCTTCATTTTATTTATTTATTTATTATTCACATTTCTATCCCGCCCTCCCCGGAGGCTCAGGGCGGCAAGTTTAAAACTGTGTAATACTTCAATAGTTATTAGTTGTGTTTTCTTGGCGGCGCTATATAAAAGAGGATGCCCGCCCACTCCCTCCCGTCTATTTCCCCCCTCTCTATGAAGATAGATTCAGGTGGGTAGCCGTGTTGGTCTGAAGGAGCTGAACAAAGTCTGAGTCCAGTGGCACCTTTAAGACCAACAAAGTTTTATTCAAGGGATAAACTCATACCTTGAATAAAACTTTGTTGATCTTAAGGGAGCCACTGGACTCAAACTTTGCTCCCCTCTCTATGGTTCAGCTCTCTCTTCTCGCGAGGACAGATGACAACGAGGGTAACCCTTCAAGAGTTCCTTACGCAACCCCGGATAGACGCCCTCCCGGTGACGTCAGCGCCGGTTCCCCCTCCTCCCTCTCCGGCTTCTTCCCACAACGCCCGGCACGGCACGGCCCCTCCTCACACTCCTGAATGACGTCTCCGGAGAATCAATGGGCCTTCAGGTACGGCCAGAAGCCCCGCCTCTGAGCCTCTGAGTGGCGTCACGCTCGACCAATGGAGGAGGAAGGGAGGCGGGGGCGAGCTGTCGGGTTGGGCGAGGGCTGCGCCTGTCAGGGAAGGTGGCGCGATGGCGGCGCTTTATGCTTGTACCAAGTGTCACCAACGCTTCCCTTTTGAGGCGCTCAGCCAAGGCCAGCAGCTCTGCAAGGTCAGGGCCAGCGATGGCCGGAGAGGGGGAGGAAATAGGGAAGGGACAGCGGTGGCGAGAGTGAGCCATGGGCCAGAAATTCTTTGTGTGTCCCCAGCATTGGAGTCTTCGCTTAGCCATTTCCTTGGGAGGGTGACCTTAGTTATAGTTTTTCTCAGCGTCTTTTCATCCCCCGTTCCGCCAACGGGAGGGTCTGTGTATGAGTGTTGATATTGGACTACCTCGTGGGGCTGTTGTGAAGATGTGGTGCCTGGCCTACCTTTTAGGGCTGTTGTGAGGAAAAGCGTGGTTAGAGTGTAAGACCCAGGTTCGAATCCCCCGCTTTGCCATGGAAACTCTCTAGGTGATTTTGGACCGGTCTGAGTTTCTCAGCCTAATCTAACCCACTGAGTGGTTGTTGGGAGGATAAAATGAAGGAGGGGAGATCAGTGTTGTGAGCCACTTTGACTTCCAGCTGGGAAGAAAAGCTAGGCATAAATATCTAAACAACTAAAAACAATGCTTGAGAAAGGGAGAGTGGCGTGTGTGTAAAATTCTGTAATTCTGGACCTGCTGTGTTGTTGGCTTGTTGAAGGTCTTTGCTGTCTGGTTTAACTGTTTTTAAAATCTTGTAATCTGCTTTGGTCTCAGTAAGAAAGGTGATCTATAAATGAAGTAATACATATCTCTCCCCAAAAAATCTCAACCTGGGGACACTTTAAACGCTAGCATATTACAGTTAGCTTTCATCAGCCAGAGATTGTTCTTACTAGAATAAATACTGTTATATAATGCTTTGATTATTATTGGGGAAGAAAAGGTTATGAGGCTCCTGGGAAAAGAATTGTGGAAAGAGATTAGGGCAGCAAACGCTTCTGGAATAAATGTATCATCATTTATTAGGGTTGGAAGGACTGGAAGACTGATGGAAGGAGGACTGTGAAAAGAAACTAGAGCTGTCTCTGGATATCATGCTATTGCAAATAGTTCCTGGATTGTCTGCTTGCGAATTATTATGCTAACAGCAAACTTGCAGCTGAAAGCTGCAAGTTTGTGCACAGTTGCTGTGGGGGCGGGGAAGGAGGTATAAACCCCATTGAATTTGGATAGCTAATGTCTGGAGTAAACATGGGGTGGATTGACCTGTAGATTACAGAAGAGAGCGTGGGGGAACCTGAAAGGTACTTCTTGTGCTTTGCTTGATGCAGATTATTTGATTCTCCCAATGCAAGCTTTGTTTGCTGAAGGAAGATGAATTGAATTCTCCCTGTCTGTTGGTGCTTTGATTATTATTGGAGTAGAAAAGGTTATGAGGCTCCTGGGAAAAGGAAGAGTAGCATGGATTTCTGGCTGATTTAAAATGGAGTTAAATCACTTTGGTTTGGAGAGGTGAGGGGGCACTTTGAAGGAAGAGGTGATGTTTATTTTGATCAGGAAAAGCATATTAAAATTGGAGGGAATGGAGCTGCAATTTGGGAAAGCTGATTAGGGAAATTTTAAAAAGTGGGGTCCCTTAACTTGGAGGTGTGTTACACTGTAGAGATTAATTGTAATCTGATTAGGATGCTGGGTTTGTGATTAGATGCTGTTTCCTGTAGAGTGTGCTGTCAAACTACAATTTAAGCGGCTGTAGGCTGGTGTGTCTGTACAAGAGAAAAGTTCTCAACAAACTGTTACACTCAGGAGCAACTATGCAGCTTGTGAAAAAGTTGGAACCTCCCTAGGAATTCACATGATTGTAACTGGTGTCAACATAAGAGAACTCATGTTTCATTTTGTATGTCACTAGCATAATGTGTGAATGAGCCACAAAAAAGAGACTATATGTGGGGAGACTGTAGTGGTGTGTAACATTGCACAGCAGGTGACAATTGTTCTGTGAAGCCAGAAGAAAGTTTTCTATACTATTGTGTATTGTTGTTTAGCTGACAGCTGTGTTCATCTTTGCTGGGACGGTCTCTTTCTATTTTCAGTCCTCCTTTGAAGTATTTCCTTCATCTTTATGGGATAAAATAGGAGTGTGCCTTTGAAAACTAAAGTCTACATATAATGTTTCTGTCTTTTCTCTCTTTCAGGAATGTCGGATCGCACATCCTATTGTTAAATGTACTTACTGTCGAACTGAATTCCAGCAAGAAAGGTAAATGTTTATTCTGGGTAAATGGTGGATTGTCTGGAAAAATCATAACTGTGTTCTTCAATATGTCTTGAACAGGGGTCTGCATAGTTTTCCAGACAAGGGCTTTTTGTTCTGCCTTCAATACTTATTGACAGTCTCTGCTTCCTCCAGGCTTTTAAGAACATAACAAGAGCCCTGCTGGATCAGACCTAGTCCAACCCTGTCTCACACAGTGGTCAACCAGTTCCTCTGGAGGGCCAACAACAGGGCATAGATACTGAGTCCTTCCTGATTTGTTTTAATGTTAACAGTGATTTTAAAAAACAACAACACAGTAATAGTAGTGTGTTTCCTTGGCAGAATTGTTCAACCAGCTTTTATTTATGTTTGTGTTTATTTATTTAATTTGTAGTCTGCCTTTCTCACTGAGACTGAAGATGGATTACTCAGTTTAAAACAATGCAGTAGGAACAGTATACATCCAGGGTGGTTTTCAAAAATAATAAATCATATAAGGGAAGCCACAAATAAATAATGAATTGTTCAATATAAGGGAAGCCACAAATAAATAATGAATTGTTCAATAATCTGTATGTGCAGGCTGTATTGTTAGATAATCTGTATGTGGAGACTGCATTGTATCATATTTCCATGTCATCATAAAATTATTTCTTGTTCCATTAGCAAAACCAACACGATATGCAAGAAATGTGCTCACAATGTGAAACTTTACGGGACGGTAAGTGCTAAAGTTTTCATTGTCTTGGTTCCTTCTGCCCTAGGAGTTGTCTTGGTTCCTTCTGCCCTAGGAGTTGTGATTTAAATTCTGTAGCAATTTGGCATACATAAAAGGGATTGTTTTGCATGAATGAAAAAAAATGGTTTAACTAGCTTTGGGAGCTAGTTTCCTGACAGTGTGGGAAAGTGGTTATTGATTGGATTAAGACCAGGGAGGCCCTCTCAAATCTTCTTTCAGCCAGGGAGCTGACTGTATGACTTTGGGTCAGCCGGTAGGCTGTCCCACCCCCTTCAGAATAATGTGGCCGTAGTTAGGATATACAAATGTGATGAGCACTCCCCTATGTAAACCGCCCAGAGACCCCCAAGGGGGTTAGGGCGGTATATCAAATCGAATAAATAAATATATAAATATAAACCTGATCTACCTCAAACAGTTGTTATGAGCGCAAAGGGGAGGGGAAGAGATCCACATATGCTACCCAGAATTCCTTGCAGGAAGGGTAGGATAAAATGATATGTAAAATTATATATATGTAAATTAAATATATAAATATTATTTCCAAATAAGTCTTTCTGGTAGTTTACTTGTGTGACTTGTCTCAACTAATCTTAGGACTTGACATTTCTAATCCCTGTGGTGTTTTGTATTTTTTTAAAGCCAAAACCTTGCCAGTATTGCAACATAATTGCTGCGTTTATTGGTAACAAGTGCCAGCGTTGTACAAACTCTGAGAAGAAATACGGGCCTCCACATTCCTGTGAACAGTGCAAGCAGCAGTGTGCCTTTGACAGGAAAGATGATAGGAAAAAAGTGAGTATCTTTGCACATTTTAATATTGAAACTGAAGAAGCCAATCATGCTGAAGTTTCTCAGCATCAAAGGGTGACAGTCACACATTGGACATTTTTTTTAGATCCATGAGACATGTGTGTATGTAACAAAGATGGGATTGTCCATCACTCTTTCTTGAGCATGAATTCCAGCAGCATTCTGATGGTGCAATAAAACAGACTTGGTTTAGTAAGCGTGAAACTGGTATTTTAAAATAGAGATTTGCAGGTGTCTGATAGTCACAGTTCATACTAATTGTGGTTTTCTGGGTGTCTGAATTCACCAACTGTGGTTTGTTGAGGTTGCCTGATCTTAGGGGTGGCAGTGTAAGGAGGGTGTCCTCTCTGCTTGGGGGCAGGAAAGAGGCATGAAACAGACTGAGTGGAATTTACACACAAACTCCAGATTAAATGAACCATACCTTAATGTGATTTTTCCTCCTGCCACAAATCCAAATCAGGTCCCCATATACCTGATAATTCAATTTTTGAAAGCAACTGAGAGCTCCAGGCACAAAACTGCTGGCACACATCTGGTTTGGCCATTATTCTAACTGGATGCCCCTGCTGATGTCAAGTGAACACACAAAGCTTCCTTATACTGGATCACAGCATTGGTTTCTCAAGAACAGTGTTGTCTACTCTGACCAGCACCAGCCCTCCGGGGTCTTAGGTGTAGGTCTTTCATATCACCTCCTACTTGAGCCTTTTAACTGGAGATGCAGGGGAATAAGCCTGGGACATTCTGCATGCAAAACAGGTGTTCTACCACTGAGCCACGGCCCCTCGCCTAAGTGAGAAGCACCATTGAACTGGATAAGTCCAAGTACTGAATATAAATGGCTCCTCAGCAGGATGCATGATTTGGAGCAGGTACGCCTTTCTGCGCACAATGTAGAATCAGAAATAGTCTATCATGAAGGCCACACTCTAGTGTGCATTCTTTGGTAGGTCGTTGTTGAGCAGGTCCTGTTTCTTTCTTGTCTTTCAGGTGGACGGGAAGCTTCTCTGCTGGCTTTGCACGCTGTCCTATAAACGAGTTTTGCAGAAAACCAAAGAGCAACGTAAACACCTGAGCAGCTCTTCCCGAGCAAGCTTGCAAGAGAAGGAACAGTATGGTAGGCTCAGCAGCAGTGGCCATTATAACAGGTAATTCTGTCTTACTGCCCCTGTTTCGCTGTATGCTTCCTAGCAGTTTGCTCTTGTGTGTCCTGCTTTCCTCTCTTATAGGAAAGAGAGGAAAGCAGGACAATATTGCCTGCAAAAGATAAAATAGGCTTGTTTATTTCAGTAGTTAGGTCACATTCTAATTTATTTACTGATTTTATATTTCTTTGATTTATATTCCGCCCTCCCCGTGAGCGGGCTCAGGGTGGCTTACAAGGTCACGCAGAATATTGTGACAGTAAAACAACACATAAAATCCAACAATTAAAATTTAAGATTTAATATTTAAAACGTTCAAAAAATCATATTAAAAACCAGAGTAAAAGTTGCCTCAGTAGCAGCACTCGGATGTAAACCTTCTGGGCGGTGATATCAGGCCACTAGGCTAGGGCTGTCAGCAGGGGAGGTCAAGAATGGGAACATGGAGATCCACTGCCTCAACTAAAAGCCTAGTGGAACAGCTTCATTTTGCAGGCGCTGCAAAATTGTAATTTATCCTGGAGGGCCCTGATCTCAGATGAGAGCTTGTTCCACCAGGCTGGACGAGGCTAGTCGGACATCCTTTGGGCCAGAGACAACCAGGAGATGTTGATCAGTTGAGCGAAGGCTCTGTGGGGCTCATATGGGGAAGAAGAAGAGATTGGATTTATACCCTGCCCTTCACTTGGAGTCAAAGAGCGGCTTACAAACTCCTTTCCCTTCCCCTCCCCACAACAGACACCCTGTGAGGTGGGTGGGGCTGAAAGAGCTCTTTCAAGAACTGCTCTTTCAAGGACTGCTCTGGTCAGAACTATGGCTTGCCCAAGGTCATCCAGCAGCTGCAAGTGGAGGAGTGGGGAATCAAACCTGGTTCTCCCAGATTAGCGTCCACACACTTAACCACTACACCAAACTGGCTCTCAGTCCCTGAGATATGCAAGTCACTGGCTGCATAGGACTTTAAAAGTCAGCACTAGAACCTTGAATTTGATCCGGTACTCTATAGGCAGCCAGTGCATTTGGCGGAACACCGGCTGAATGTGTGCCTGCACAGGCATTGTCATCGGTACACATGCCGCTGTATTCTGCACTAGCTGCAATTTTTGGATCAAGTTCAAGGGCAGCCCTGTGTAGAGTGAGTTACAATAACCAAGTCCGGAAGTGACCATTGTAGGGATCACTGTAGCTAGGTCCTGGGAACCAGTTGCTTCACCAGTCGAAGATGATAGAAGGCTGATCTAGCAACAGAGGCAACCTGGGCCTCCATAGGAAGATTGGAATCCAAGATAACCCCTAGACTCTTCACCCTTGGTGCTAGCACCAAAGGCACCCCATCGAGGGTTGGGAGCCAGATTCCCAATCCCAAATTTTCACGACCTAAGTCTGGGACCTCCATCTTCGTTGGACTGACTTTCAGTTGGCTCTGTTTAAGCCAGGGCTTGGGTGGGGGGGGGGGATGCAGCGGAATGGAGTTCTGGAACCTCTTCAACAAAATTCTTTTAAAAATGCTTATAAGTTCATGAGTTTTCAGTATACAGATCGAAAACTTCATTTCCCTCTTGAGAATTCTGGCACCTCTTTTTCCAGAAAAAAAGCCCTGGTTTAAGCCAATCCACCATGGCCTGTAGTGTCCTGGCTAACACCTCTGGGGCAGAGTCCAGCCATCCATCCATCAACAGAAAGAGCTGGGCATCATCAGCGTATTGTTGACAGCCCAGCCCACACCCACTGACCTACTGAGCAAGGGGGTGCATATAGATGTTAAACAACATCAGGGAGAGGATAGCCCCCTGCGGCACACCACATTCCAGTGGGTGCTGATGGGACAGCTCCTCCCTGAGCACCACCCTCTGTCCCTGACCATAAAGGAAGGAGGAGAGGCATTGCAAGGCGGTCCCCCGTATCCCAACATTGGTGAAGTGGTGGGTCAGAAGATCATAATCGACTGTGTCAAACAGTGCTGTTAGATCAAGAAGCAACAGCAGCACATTTCATTAATGTGAAACCAAGTGATTTCAAACGTGGTCTTGACAGTCTTCCTTCATTGATAAGAGATGTATGATTTGTAAACTGGCCATGGGGGAATAAAACCACAATTTATTTATTTACTTCTGGGGTCATTTGGGGCCGGAGCGCACCGGAGCACTGCTCTGGCAGCCCAGGAGTTGGCACAAATGGCGGTGGCGGCAAGCCCCGCTACCCAGCTCCCCGCACCGAAGCGCTGTGGCCCATGGGAGGCCTGAGGAGGCCTGTTGTTGGCCTCCCGGGGCTCGCGCTGGTGTGCTGCGGCCCGGGGGAGGCCTGAGGAGGCCCGTCGCCAGCCTCCCAGGGCCCGCACTGGAGTTGGCACAAATGGTAGTGGCGGCAAGCCCCACCCCCAGCTCCCCACGCCGAAGCACTGCGGCCTGGGGGAGGCCTGAGGAGGCCCGTCGCCGGCCTCCCGGGGCTCTCACTGGAGTGCTATGGCCCAGGGGAGGCCTGAGGAGGCCTGTCGCTGGCCTCCCGGGGGCTGCGCCAGAGCACTGCGGCCTGGGGAAGACCTTGATCACAGTAAGTGAGGGATCCGCGGGGGTGGTGGTGGTGTGGGCTTGATGGGTGGGGTGGGAGAGCCTTCCTCCCTTTCCCCATCTCTTTCCCCTCTTTCTTTCCCTTCTTTCCTTTTCTTCCTTCCTTCCCTTCTCTCTTTTCCTCCTTCTTTCCTTCTCTCCTTTTTCTCTGTCTCT
>NW_015164670.1:157180-173976 GCF_001447785.1 Gekko japonicus
TCTTTCCCTCCTTTCTTCCCGTCTCTTTCTTTCCCTTCTTTCCTTCTCTTTCTTTTCCTCTTTCCTTCTCTTTCTTTCCCTTCTTTCCTTCCTTCGTTCCTTCTCTCTACTCTCTCTCTCTTTCCTTCCCTCTTTCCTCCTTCTGCGTCCCAACTCTAGTGAGAAGGGGTTTAAACTTCGCTTCCCCCCCCCCCCACAGGCCAGCTGGGGAAGGGAAAGGGAGGCTTTTGAAGATGCCTTTCCCCCTTTTGCTTCACCTTCTGACATCACTCCGGGGTGATGTCAGGGGATGTGGTATATGCTAATGAGCTATTATGCTAATAGCCTAGTAGCTCATTAGCATACCTTATGCTAATGAGCAACTGCAGCTCTTTTTCTACGAAATGACCCCTGATTTACTTCATTTATACCCCTCTTCCATCCCAAAAGCAATTTACATTATTCTCCCCTCCTCTGTTTTATTTTCACAACAACCCTATGAGGCAGATTAGGCGGGAGTGTGTGATGGGCCCAAGGTTCTGTGGCAGTGGGGATTCAAACCTAAGACTCCTGGATCCTAATTGGACACACTAACCACTATAGTGTATGTGTAATAATCCAAATAAAAAGATAGGGTTATAAATTCACCTGACAATGCAGGTCAAATCAAAACCAAAGCTCAGATTTCTATTTATATGTCTCTTTTCACATGTGGGAAGGAATATTTTAATCATCAATATGATGTGTAACTAATAAGTAATGCGGGTGATGAGGTGCCCCAGTGACCTCTGGAGATGAGTTAAATTCTCTCAAGACGGATCAGTGGACAACCACGTCCAGAACATATCATGCACCTTTATTTGGGTATGCTAAAACTAGTATCTTAGCAATTTTCTGTGCCTTTGGTTTTTCCCTTAAATCTCTGAAGTTCTTTGAATCTAACATTTTGAACTAAACTTGTTTTTCCTCCCTAAACAAATATTTCAATTAAATTATGTGTTATTACTGGACCATAAAAATCACATGATGTACTTCTAAAATATAAGCCAAAATAAACATGCTAAATTAGATCACACTCTATTTAGGACACTGGATATTTTCTGGAACTTTTCTGGAAAATCCAAATCACTGTGTATATCCTTCTTTTCTGATTTCATAGCTGGGAAAAGTTCTTTGAGCCATGACATGTGCTTGAGTTTGGTTTGCTCTTTAATGTGCAGTAAGAAAACATTTGCACCATTTTAAAAAACTGCCTACCTATAGGATGTTTTAAACATTACATTTTACATTAAACGTTCTTACAGCATCATTTCTTAAGCTGCAGAGGACTGTCTTAACAATTTTGCTGCAGTTGTTGAAAGAAGGAAGTAGCATAAAATAACTGACTTGGAATTGCTGAGCTTCACCAAGGTCCTTTTATTTTTTGCAGCCAGAAGACATTGTCCACATCATCAATTCAGAATGAAATCCCAAAGAAAAAGCCCATGTTTGATGCCATATCAGCCAATGGGGACAGGTGAGCCAGTTAAATTTTAGAAATCTTTATTTTAAAGTATCTGTGTATATATTAGTGCCAGTCTTGGGTGCAAAAAGTTTCTTCTCTGGAGTTTCAAGTCTCTTGAAAGTCCCCCTTTCTACTAGAGAGAACCTTTAACCAATGGGCTGTATTTTATTATGGTTGAGTGCAGCTGCATATTCCAGGCTACAGTCATAGGGTTCCTTCCACACAGGGATCATTCCCCATTCTGCTCTCGCTTTTGCTGTGAATGCAGGGCCATTTGCAGCAGCAACAGAGCTTCTGTATAGGGAGATTCCCTTCAGTATCCCCTTGCATCTGCCATCTTCTCCCTGCTCCCCAATTGCTGCCGGAGTCCTTTGTGCCGGCTGTGTTTTGTTTTTGTTTTTTAACAGTAGTGGCTATATTGCTATAGAGTAACAACACTATAAGAATGTATCTACTATGAATTTTTTAAAAGCCCACCAGCAAGCACAAATGGGAATGGCCCCAGTTGTGGTGCAGAAACCCACACCTTTCCATCTACACTTTCCCCCAGACTCACTTTGGGTATGATCTGTCAGAAAAGATTGTACTAAAACAGGTTTGGGAAATATCACAGCACAGCCAAGGAAAGCTTGCAAAGTGACCTGAGAAAGAGCCACTGTAGTAGAGTGGGTGGGAAGCATGAAGCAGTGCGTTCCGTGTGGAAGCAACCTTCAGTTAGGCAGTGCAGAACAGAATAAGGTAAAAGAAAGTTGCCGTAAAGAGACAGTATGCCAGATCCCCTTCTCCACACCCCTCCCTATTTCTGCAGCAGGAAAGCAGCAGCTGTTTCTGAAAGGCCGTCACTTCTGTTCAGCCACCTCTGTGTGCAAAGTAGGTTCACATCAGACAACAATAAATGAAATAGCAGAATAGACTTCCCTAGGACTTCCTAGGCAAGGATGAGGGGGGAGATGTAGTTAGACATGAGCCTCTTTGACGTGCATATTTTCATTCCTCCCTTTCCTCTCTGATTCTCAGCGTTCCTTCCTCTCCCGAGATGCTTTGCCCCCCTATCCAGAGTGCCCCATCCGTGTTGGCGCAGTGGGCCGCTTCCCAACAGAGTCTCGTTGCCCATGATTGTCCTGTTTCTCAAGGCACTGACATCTTGAAGTGAGACCACCTATCGTTTTCTCCCCCTCTTACTTTTCCCAACCTTGGGAATATATATATATAGATACACACACACACATCTATATTTTGTCTTCCTTTTTTGGAACTAATCCATGTTGATGGATCTCCTTTTGAAGGTCATCATACCAGGATTGTAGGCCAGAACTAAGTGTGTCTTAATTTGTTGCCTTGTTTTTGACACTCCATTTTACTTCCGTGTTACAACAACCCATCATGAATCCATTGCTCTCGGCTGGACATGAAAGCACTTAGAATAGAAGTCAGTTCTTATGATACAAAGGTATTAAGTAATGATACTGGGTGGTGTGGGAATAATACACAATAAGTACTTCAAGCTTTTTATTGGATTCAATCAGAAGGATGACTAAACTCTTACCCAGTGCTACTCATATTGTAGCACAGCATTTATGAAACCCTTTTATTCTCTTTCCTGTCTCATCCTCTTAGCAGGTTTTGTCTCCTGCTGGCACTGCTGCAGCTATGTTGCTATGAGTGGGGTTTGCTACACGTAGGCGAAGCTTTATTCCACCATTGGAAGTCCCACACACTCCCTTCCCCTCCCTCTGTGTGCTTTGAAGATTTTCCTGTTTAGAACAAACTGCAATTTGCCATGATGTCTAAATTGGGTGCTCTTGCAAGCTGTGCTTTGTTCCTTGGCCACAAACCAGGATTCTAAACTGGGATTGCGACAGTGGTTTAGAATCCACATTTGTAGTTAAGAAACAAACAGCTTTATATTAAAACTGCTCAATGTGGACTGAACTTAGTTCTGAACCCAGAAGCCTTCAGTGAAGCATGCCAAGAAGGAAAGGACGTGTACAAAACTAGTGGCTTCCATGGCTCGTTCTTGAACCAAACAAATTACTTCAGAACTTAGCCATAGCAGGGATGACGTAAAGATTTTGACATAGCCTTGCTACTGCCCAAGGTGTTACTGTGAGCAGGGCCTTAATTGAGGCTACCTCTTAGATATCGCCAGTTTTCCCTCCCTCCTTCCCAGTCTGAGTTTTCCCTTACCATGTGACAAGTTGCTTCTTTGGCACTTGTATGCAGATGCCTTATATAATTCAGAAAGGCATTGCTTTCGGACATAGTTTTACTATGTCTTTTTATCCTGTGTTATTTTAAATAACTGCCATTCTACCTTCAAGGCAGTTTACAATAAATTCAAATAGTAAAACTTGGCATAGAACATTCTAAAACTTTCTGACAAGACTGCGTGCAAAACATTATTGGGTGGGTTTTCAATCTGCTGGCAACAGATGTGAGGTGGAGGCCGATAGATTCATCTTGCATAATCCTCAAAGAAGCCTGTGGTGATCACAAGTGGGTCTGAAAATGTTGATTGGGGGGGCTTTCCTCACGGTTTGGGGTGCCGCCCTGCAGAGGTTTTTCTCTGAGCTTTCTCCCATCCTTGTTCTCCATTTGTTTTCTTTCCATGCTTCCTTAAAGCACCTATCTAAGTTGGGATAGCCCAGAAAAATGACAAAGAAACCCACAGAATGACAGCAAATGGAAAATGCAGATGGGAGAAAGGGGAGGGGGGGAAGTGTACCCAAAGCATGGGAAAATGTCTATGTGAAAATACCCCAGGTCTGATGTTGGCCACCACATGTCACCTGGGTTTGTACCATGTCTTGCAATGTTATGCCTCACCTTGGATTTGCATGGGCCTTTGGGAACCACTCGGCAGTTGCTCTGCTAATTTTAAATCTGGATCTGGGGGTGGGATCTTACGTACAAGTTGCCAAATTCAGAGGCTATGAGCTTTGTGCAGTGCATGAATGAGGCTTCATTGTTGTGGTACAAACAAGATGCTGGCATTGAGGGAGGTACCTGTGGGCCAATAGCATGGATTCCTTAGGATGTTCTGTACAATGTTCTTTTTGTGAAGTAAAATATGATGCCCAAAAGAGGTGGGACAAGGCTATCACAGGTGTAGAGTTACAGGCTGCCCCACTGAGAGGCAAGATATGAAGGACTCTCTAGCACTGAGGTTTAAGAGGGGATAACCACCCTCTAAGGCTAAACTGTGGAAGGCAAAATTTCAGGCTGATAAGAGCTACCATGCCAAATCCTCCTGAAATTCATTCACTCTGTTTTTTAAAAAATTGATATTTTCCAAAAAAATTAGCATGCTTTTTCTAGGCTGTTGTCAAACCTGCCCCAGCTCTGGACAGTAATAGCATATGCTAACCAGGAACGACTGCATATGCACTGCCTTGCTCTGAATCCGGCCATTTGGTGGATCTACCTCAGAATGTTTTGCTCTGACCTGGATGGCTTGGACTAGCTTGATCTTGTTAGTTCTCAGAAGCTAAGCAGGGTCAGCCCTGATTAGTACTTGGATGGGAGACCATCCAGGAAGTCCAGGGTTGTTAGACAGAGGCAGGGAACGGCAAACTACCACGAGCCGGGAATCCCTGGTTCAGATCACCTTGGCATAAGCTCACAAGGTTGGCTGTAGACAAGCTGCCCTCTCTCAGCCTTGGCTAGCCCTACGTGGCTAGGAAGACCGACCTTCTTTGAGTGGCTATTGCTTGCTGAGCATAAATACCTGTGAAGTATGACAGTGTTTTAGGGCAGTACAGGCAACTCAGAGACTGAGCACTTGGGTGCAATTCTTGCTGACAGTTTAGAAACCGAGCCTTCGGAATGAGGGTAAGTTTAAACACTCTTTCAGTACAAATTATTTTCTGTCACCATTTCCCAGATTTAATAGCTCATGGACAATTCTACCATACATCAAAAAAACTACCATGGATTTTCTGCTTTACAGTGCCAGCATTTTCTGTCCCACTACACCATGTATTTGGGCTAGTTTTCTCAGGGCTAAGTGCCACTGATTTGCCATTTTTATTGCTCAAAGTAAGGCAAATCGAAAAAGTTAAGCCTCTTTTAAGTAGAAAGTATATACTGCCCTGTATATATTTTTTCCTTCCCACTCTCTGATACCCTGCTTAGCTAGGAGAGCGCTACCATGACAGCACCTTTTATTCCTCCCTTTGTTACCCTTCAAACTGAGAACATAATAGAAGCCATGTTGGATTAGGCCAGTGACCCATCTAGTCCAACATTCTGTGGGATTGATTGTAATGGCCTTTGGCCATATACAGTAAATGCTACTACTCTCTCCTTGGATTACCCTCTTTGATTAAGATTAAGAGAGACTGCAAAACTTAAAAGAAAAAGCTGTTCTTAATAACCTGTAACAACAACCACCACCTTTAATGGCATATCACAGCATCATAACAGGTATATCATCATTACCAGCTCTCCTCTTGGCGGCAAAGTACATAAATTTAGCCACCATTTCCATAGTCACTACATGACAGTTGGAGAGTAAAGAGAGTATCTTCTGCTCATCAGTAATAATCTGTAACTAAGGCAGGCAGAGTGAGCTAGTGATTAGACTGTTGGGTTAAAACAAGGGAGGGCCAGGGTCAAGTTGCCAGCCCCAAAGGTCAATAGGTGACCTGGGGCCAGTCATTTTTTTTTAAGTTTAACGTCTCTCACGGGGTTGTTGTGAGGAGGCTACAGGAAAAGCCACCCTGAACTGCTGGGAGGGAGGATGGGATAGACAGAGAGAAACAAAAGAACAGATCAAAATCAAGCTAACAGTAGCCAGGTTGCAAATTCTGGCAGCTTTTGGAGCACCCCAAAGGCTGTCTTGGATAGAATTGCTTTGTGTGGGTGCCTGAACAAAAATTAAAGGAGGAGGAGATTGGATTTATACCCCGCCCTTCACTACCAAAGGAGTCCCAGAGCGGTTTACAAACTCCTTTCCCTTCCCTTCCCCACAACAGACACCCTGTGAGGCAGGTGGGGCTGAGAGAGCTCTGACAGAAACTGCTCATTTTCAAGAACAGCTGTGCCAGAACTATGGCTTGCCCAAGGTCATCCAGAAGGTGCAAGTGGAGGAGTGAGGAATCAAACTCAGTTCTCCCAGATTAGAGTCCGTGCACTTAACCACTACACCAAACTGTCTCTCAAGCAAGGAGGAAGCAAGGTGAAATTTCGGTGCAACCACAGAGAAAGTCCTGTCCCACATAAGCACCAATTGCAATTTGGTCTGTGGGGTTACTGACGAGGGCCTCCAAGGGAGATCTTACTACTCAGGCAGCTTCAGATGTGAGATTTGTGATTCGGGGATGTTGTTGTGATTCGGGGATATTACTGGATGGGGAGCTGAGCCAGCTTACAGAGTGAGCAAAGCATGAGATGAATAGAGCAGTAAGAATAAAGTTATTTTTCATCATCTGTTTGAAAAAGAAGGGGAGAATGTTTGTCAGACAATTTGGGTCCCGATTGGGGAGAAAAGTGTGGCATAAATGAAGCAAAATACAGACTTTCCTTGGAAATGGAAGGCAAGCCAAATGAGGCACTGGAAGACCCATGATTGGGTCTCCAGGACATTTTTTTAAAAACTGGTAAATAGACCAGTCAGAAGCACCAGTTCTGATGGGGACTGCATTCGCCTGACTGCTTTGCCCCAGATTTGCTCTGGGAAGGAGTGGGGTAAAAGGGTTATGGACAGCAGAAATGAGGATTATTCCGCATCTGACTTGTTTGGCTTGGCAGTTTGCTGGTTGCCCAGCTCTGCCTAGCCATATGTACAAGCAAACAGGTGAAGGAAGTGAATTCCTCACTTAGGGTTTCTAATGATTGTTTTCTTCTGGCTGTGACCCTGAGAAAGGCTGCTCCTGTTGCCCCCCAGAGCAGGTGCATAGCAGAGGACCTGAATTGAGACAGGACGCTGTGTAACAAAATCCCCCCCCCCCCCCCCCCCTATCTCTTGCAGTTTTTCTCCAGACCTTGCCTTGGATTCTCCTGGCACAGACCACTTTGTCATCATAGCCCAGCTGAAAGAGGAAGTGGCCAGCCTAAAGAAAATGCTGCACCAAAAGGATCAGATGATCCTAGAGAAAGAGAAGAAGGTAATACCCCTTGGTCCCTCTTGGCCAGGCTGTCAACCGGTCTGTTTTAAAAGATGCTCCTCCAACGTCTTCGTTGGGAAATTCATGCTTAATGTTGATGCTGGAGGAACGGAGCTTTGTCTTGGCACGATCTTGAGGCCTCTGAAGACCAGTGCGACTGTCAGAATGTATCCTGCCCTCTTCAGAAGCTCTGTGCTGGAAAGTGGCATGGTGGTTCTTTGCATCACACTCAGATTTATGCTCAGCAAAGGGGGAGGCTTCCAAATGCATTTGTGGATGCCCTTTACGCCCTTATAAGGCATGAAGAAGAACCTCTTTAACGCTTTCTTTTTAACCATAAGCAAGGTTTTTTTTGGTTTCTGCATTTCTCTAAGGCTGCATTCAGACGTGATGGACAAACCAAAGCTGGTATGTGACAGTCGTGAAGCAAGTTAATGCTTGTGCTTCTACGTTCCTCCCCCCACCCCCATGGCAGTGCCCTGAGACTGAAGCTGGAAACCTTGAACTAATCACAATATGCTGTGATGTCCAAATGCAGGTGCATTAAAAAATTAGGGTCTAATATTTGAGGAAGGAAACCTCAGTTTGCTAAAGGTGCCCACATCCAAATAAGAGTTTGTCTTCAGTCTTGGCACACTGTGCAAGGGGAAGGAACAAGGAAGTATGTGAGCCTGGTGACCAAATTTACCAAATTTGTACCGCCAGTTCATCTGAATTAAGCCTGGTCTGTGCTGCAACCAGTATGGCTTCACATGCCTGTTTCATGCCTTTTATGTTTCCTTTGTATCAATCGGGAGTCATTAGCTCATGGCATCTTGGGTGTTGTGTGTGTGTGTTATGTGCTGTCAAGTCTCTTCTGACTTTATGGCACCCCTGTGAATTAATGTCCTCCAAAATGTCCTGTCAGTAGCCCTGAGCTGGATAGCCCAGGCAAGCCTGATCTTGTCAGATCTCAGAAGCTAAGCTGGGTTGACTCTGGGAAGTACTTGGATGGGAGGCCTCCTTGAAATACCAGAGGCGGGAGGTGGGGGCACGCTTTATTCAGCCACCTCTCTGAATACCCTCTAGGCCCCCAGTAGGGGTCAGTCACCAGAGGTTGCCATGACTTTCAGGTATACACACAAATGCACATGTTAAAAAATGCCAAAAAATGCCCTATCATAATCAGCCTTACTCAAGTCTTGCAAACTGGAGGCCACAGCTTCCTTTAGTGAATCAACCCATCTCATGTTGGGTCTTCCTCTTTTCCTGCTGCCTTTAACTTTTCCTAGCATTATTGTCTTTTCTGGTGAGTCTTGCCTTCATCTTGGGTGGCCTGACTTTTAACAGGTTGGATTTCTGTAAGACTCTCCTCATTGCAAGACATTCTGTGCAGTACAGAGGAATTTAAACTTCTCTTCCGGAACCAAACCATTTGTTCATTTTTTTGCTCCGCAGATAACTGAGCTGAAGGCTGATCTGCAGTACCAGGAATCCCAGATGCGGGTCAAAATGAACCAAATGGAAAAGACTCACAAGGAAGTCACAGAACAATTGCAGGTAACTTTTGTTTCACCATTGTGGTTTCACATGGCTGATTGACCACTATGATCATTGGACCAATTCCACAAGCTTTTGTTTTGTTGGAGTGGCCTCCTCTGATGTGCAATCCCCATGCATCTGCTAGTTTCTGTTCAGAACTCTTTGCGTCCAGATCCATGGTTTTCTGTCCACCCAAACTGCAGCCTTAGATCTTTCCATTTTGGGGAAAACCCTGGCTCTTACAACACACAGTCTAATCATACAATTGCCCCAGATAGTCCAGTGGCTGTGTATATTTTTTCCTAGGGAAAAAATGCATTCTGTATTGAGTGGGGAAGTATGGCAGGACTGCACAACATCTTGCATAATTCTGCCTAGGTAATCAGTCTTCTGTGATGGAATGGATTGGATTTAAAAATAAATAAATAAAGGCAGACCTAGTTCCTGTAGATTGGTAGCTGCCTTCTATAGGAGCACCAGGAATATCAGAATAAATTATATGATGTCATTGGAGTTTTTTTTTAAAGCCACAGAATAAATGGGTTTGCATAATTTGTACAAGTTGTGGAAACATGCTTTTGAGTGCAGAATTTTAACTCTCTTTTTTTGCACTGAACTTCTGTTGCCTTGCTTGTGTCCCTTAGTATCCAACTCTGAATTTTGTGCCATTGCCCACCCTGAGTAGCTGAAGCTCCATTGCATTTAAAACACACTCTCTTTCCCCTGCCTCCCCTGTTTTTTCAACAGGCCAAGAACAGAGAGCTCCTGAAGCAAGCTGCAGCTTTATCCAAGGGCAAGAAGCCTGAGAAGCCAGGGGCAATCACCTCCCCTTAAACGTAACACAGAACCTTTGGGCTGAGATCTCTGCCAGTTCTATTGGAATCTTTCCTGATCCTAACTTTGATTGCCATTGCAACAGACATGACTGCAAACCTGTTGTGTGTGGCCACTCAGTAGCATGCTTGAGTGTTGGGTTTTTAATAACACAATTCCGTCATTGCTATCCAGCAACAAGAGACGCTTCCCACTATCCCTGTCCCTCCTGGCTCCTAACCCCAAAACACTCTCAATGTGGACATTTTTTCAGAATCGGGTTGATTATTGTTGCCATCTAGCCTGTAAGGAAATGGATTGTTTTGGAAACAGGATCTTTCTGATATGCACTCTCGCTTTGTTCTAAGTGTACATATGTACGTGCCATCAAGTCGCAGCTGATTTACAGCAACCCTAGCAAGGCGAGTGCGAAGCAGAGGTGGTTGGCCATTGCCGTCCTCTGCAAAGCCTTCCTTGGTGGGCTCCCATCCAGGTATTGACCCTGCTTAACTTCCAAGATCTGACGAGACTGGGCGATACCATGCTTGCCTCCCTTCCGATATGTCCTCTGCCTACAGAGCTGGAAGCCGTTTTTAATGTTTTCCTTGTGGTTAGCATTTTAGAAGGAAATTCTTAACTCTCTTACTAATGAAGCATTAGGCCAGAATGCAAGAGCATTTCTAAAATGCTGGGGGGGGGGAGATTCTGTGGTGTTGAGGGGGTTGCATTAAACAAGAAATTGCCAACTGGATTGTTAGAGAGTTGTTAACAAAGCTTAATGGGGACATTAATTTGTATGGAAGAGGCTTTTATTTGTTATACTATGCCAATTTACATGGCTTTTTTCTTTTCAAAGAACAGTGATAGGCTTGGGGGCTTTATCATTAAGACTTGACTTCTTTCTCTTGTTTGTTTACTCTCTTGTGGGGAGAAAAGGGTGAAGGGGGAATATGGGGTTTATCCCAACAATAATGACGCACAACTAGGTATGGTGTTTTTTGTGAGCTGGGTGGAGAATGCCCACCATGTTTTGAGTTAACTCGTAGTGGTGCAAGAGGACAGGAGCTTGTAGGAAAGGACACACGTCCTCCAAAATGGTGTTGACTGTGAGAGAAGGAGACTGCTGGGAACTCCAGTGAAGTCAACAGGGGATCTGATCGCTTAACCCTCTATCCTAATTTAGCAGAGAGATTAAATTAATCTGGCCCATCTTTTATCCGTGCCCTAACGGCATCTCTCTGGAAATGGGTTGTTCAAAAAAGCTGAACTGCCAAGACTGGGACAAAGCAAGTACGCCTCTGGCCAATTTGCTCCCTTGTGTAGGGCCCAGTCATGAAGAGCTGGTTCAGATCAAGAGACCTGACCCTGGGAGCGCACGCTAGAACATAAGAACATAAGAGACGCCAATGTTGGATCAGGCCAAAGGCCCATCCAGTCCAACACTCTGTGTCACACAGTGGCCAGAAATACCAGTGCCATCAGGAGGTCCAGCAGTGGGGCCAGGACATTAGAAGCCCTCCCACTGTTGACCCCCCCCAAGCACCAAGAAGACAGAGCATCACTTGCCCCAGAGCCCCTAGCTATACCTTGTGGCTAATAGCCACTGATGGACCTCTGCTCCATATGCTTATCTAATTCCCTTTTGAAGCCATCCATGCTTGTAGCACCCACCACTTCCTGTGGCAGTGAATTCCAAGTGTTAATCACTCTTTGGGTGAAGAAGTACTTCCTTTTATCCATTCTAACCCGACCGCTCTGCAGTTTCATGGAGTGCCCACGAGTTCTTGTATTGTGAGAAAGGGAGAAAAGTACCTCTTTCTTTACCTGCTCTTTCCCATGCATAATCTTATAAACCTCGATCATGTCACCCCTCAGTCGTCTTTTCTCCAAGCTAAAGAGCCCTAAGCGCTTTAACCTTTCCTCATAGGGAAAGTGTTCCAACCCTTTTATCATTCGAGTTGCCCTTTTCTGCACTTTTTCCAAAGCTATAATATCCTTTTTAAGGTGTGGTGACCAGAACTGCACACAGTATTCCAAATGAGGTCTCACCATTGTTTTATATAGGGGCATTATGATATTGGCTGATCTGTTTTCAATACCCTTCCTAATAATCCCCAGCATAGCATTGGCCTTCTTTATTGCAGTCACACACTGTCTCGACATTTTCAGTGAGTTATCCACTACAACTCCAAGATCTCTCTCTTGCTCAGTCTCTGCCAGTTCAGACCCCATCAATGTGTATTTATATTTAGGATTTTTGGCTCCAATGTGCATCACCTTGCACTTGGCCACATTGAACCCCATTTGCCATGTTGACGCCCACTCGCCCATCCTTGACAGCCACATGAGCTGAGAAATTAACCTTTTAAAAAAATTATAAGATACAATGCAGTTGTTCTATTGGAGTTTTTAATGGATATTTTAAAGCATATATATATAATGGATGGTTTTCTCCTATAGCACTTTGAGGAGGTATGATCCTTGAATGTAGCAGGAAAAAAACATGAATTCCCTAGTGTGGGTTATTTATATTTTGTTGGGGCTATTTTTTATTTTTTTTAAGAGTCTCAGCCTGTTTTAGAAAGTATCATCCTGGAAGAGTATAACAGAGGAGACCTAGTTTTTATACATAAAATGTTCTCGTAGAAAGAACCCTGCTTGGTAGAAACTTTTTGAAAAAATTAATCAACACTGATTTTAGATTCTCTAGTCTATAAAAATGAAGACAAAGAAAGGACTTCCTGTAAATAGTGTCTCTTCTCAATTGTGGACAAACTCGATCATGCATTTTAAGTGGGTGATTTATAGTAATATTGTTTCTTTCTCTTGTTTGTAATATCAACAACCTTAAAAGAATGCTTTGATTTGTAAAAATAAATATGTAAATATTTTGGGGGAGGGGGAGATCTGGGAAGGGAAAATCCTTCAGTGGTTTTATGTTTTGATATTTTGTCTATAATCCTTTCTTGGGCAAGTCAGCCCATCTTTTCCTGGTCTTGGGCCTGATCCAGCATAGACCCTGGGGCGCTGAAGCATTAAAGCGCAAGGAGCTGCCGGTGCTATTGTGGAATTTGATGTCCGTAGAGGATTAAACAGTATTTTCTGTAATTAGGGTTTCTCGTTCTGTGCGACTTCTTTATATCGCCACATTACTTCAACTCTTGTTGCTTTAAAAAACAAAGCTCCCTTACATGATGGAGGAAAGTGCGATCAAGTCATAGCTGACTGATGGCGACCCCATGGGGTAATCAAGGCAAGACATAAACAGGTAATTTGCCCTTGACTGCCTCTGTGTAGCAACTCTGGACTTCCTTGGAGGTCTCCCATCCAAATACTAACCAGAGCTGACCCTGTTAACTTCCAAAGCTAATGAGGTCAGGCTAGCCTGGGCTGTCCAGGTCAGGGCAAGAGTGACCAGAGGTAGTTTGCCATTGTCTGCATACCAGCTCTGGACTTCCTTGGTGGCCTCCCATCCAAGTACTTAGCTTCCAAAATCTGACAAAATTGGGCTAGCCTGGGCCACTTTAAAAAATGAAACAAAATTCCACTTACATACTAAAGTTCTTATTCAATTATTTATTTGAAAAAAGTCACCTCCTGTCTTTCCTGAAGGTGCACTGAGGCCATTAACAAGGTGATTCTCATCTGTTCTATGTGAAAACATTTCCCTATGCTCAGGGGTCATTTAGTAGAAAAAGAGGTGCAGGAGCTCATTAGCATAACTTATTTGCATATGCCACACCCCCTGACATCACCGGAAGTGTGTCAGAAGGCAACACCCACTGCTCAGGCTCCACTGGACTGTTTTGGATTGCTAGCTATTGGGGTGGGGGGAATGTGCAGATCTGTCCTCACAGAGGAGGGAGAGCTTGTACCTGAATAAAACCTGGTCTTAAAAGTGCCACTGGACTGTTTTGGACCGGGGAGCTTGGGGGGGGGGGGGGCGGCTCTGCAACTTACCTGGCTGGTTCTTGCTCTGACTGAGGGCTGCTGGGAGCAGGGTGGGGCTTGTTGCATGTGCCCGCCGCCGGGGCTCTTTACTGCCGGAGCTCCGCTCCTGTGCGCTCCTGCAGGAAATGACCCCTGCCTATGCTAAAACAAAACTATAGAAATCCCCTAGTCTGTGGAAATCAGTTTTGCATCTGTGCTTTTGCCAGATGCGATGGGGAGGAGAAAGGGTGGGGGTGGCAGCAGTTGGCACAGCAGAAAGGGACTAATTTGTGCAAGACACTTTCTTGCCTTTTCCTGCTCTGGTTGCTGTGGCTGCTGTGCCAGGAGTGCCTTTTTGCCCCCCTCCCCCATGAAGAAGCAGCCATTCTCTTAATGTTAACATTTATAGTGTGTGTTTAAAAGTTCAAAGAACTCCATCTCAGTAACCCTTACAAACATCCTTGTGAGGCAAGCCTGTATGATCTCCCATCCATCTATATTACAATGAATGCCTGAAAAGTCTCGAACAAGTCACTGGAAGGCCTACCATTTTTTTTGGGGGGGGGGGGTTATGTTTGCGGAGGCAGAGATAAACTATTTGACAGCAATAGAAATCTTTTAAAGACTTCTTAAAGCTTAGTCAGCAGTCAAAGGTGGATGGTAGCTTTCACTACATTTTGTAAAGCATGTTCCTTGCAATTATGCACATATGTAGGAATCTATTCCTAAAGTCAGCATGGCAGCCTAGAAGGGTCTTGGGGTGAACTATAGAAAGGTTACCAAGTAAGGCTAATACAATTGATTTGTACCTGCGAAGTGGGTTTGCTGCTGTCTCTGGACCATATTCCATCTCATCGTTCAGTAAAGGACACACACACTCTGGGGCAATGGGTTACTCCTGGTTCCCTTTGCAACAGCCTGAGTGTTTATCTCACTGCATAAAAACTCCACTCTGTTTTATCACAATTGCTGCATTTCTTGCTCGAACACTGCCAATGCTTTCCTAAGCAGCAGAAGTTCTACTCCTTCTGCACTCACAGTTGCTCCCAAGTGGAGGTTTTGCTGGAGTTTGACATCCACAGACAAAGTCAACTTTAAAAGAAGATTAGACAGATTAATGGAGGATAGGTCTATCAGTGTCTTCAGAGGCTGTAAACGTCTGGATCCCAGGGCCAAGAGGTGGTCTTGGCTTCTATGCCCTGTTGTTGGCACTCTGCAATAACTGGCCACTGTGTGAGCCAGGATTCTGGACTAGATGGACCACTGTTGAATCCAGAAGGACTCTCCTTATGTTCTTCTGAGGGGGGTGGTTAGAACATCCATATGACATCCCCGAATTATCCAAGACTTTCCAGGTATCCCCCTGCTTTGATACAGTCTTTTTTGGAAAGACTGCAATCAAAGCACCTGTGCATGCCATATGGATTCTGCCCACATTGGCACTATTTTCCTTGCCTTGTTAATAACAATCTATTGCCATGACCTGCAATTACTTTTAATTCCCAACAAGTGCAATGAAGAAAAAGAGTTGGATTTATACCCCACCCTTTACTTGAAGTCTCAGAAAGGCTTACAATCTCCTTCCCTTCCTCTCCCCACAACAGGCACCCTGTGAGGTAGGTGGGGCTGAGAGAACCCTGAGAACAGCTCTGAGAGAACTGTGACTGACCCAAGGTCACCCAGCTGGCTGTATGTGCAGGCGTGGGGAATCAAACCCGGTTCTCCAGATTAGAGTCTGATGCTCTTAACCAATACACCAAACTGGCTAGAAACATTTCAAAAATAACAGATGGGAAATAACATCTGGGAAATCAGAGGCGCTAGTAGGTTGTGGCAATCAAATGTTGTGCTAGAGTGATGGAACAATTATAATTATTTTTAAAAGCCTGAAACAACCCTGCAGTAGTACCGGGGGGGGGGTGTCTTCAAGAGGGGCAGCTGAGAAAAGGAAGGCGTAGGGAAAACATTTGGGTGGGCACTCCTTTGCTGCTATGAATGTTTCAGGTCACTCCCTAACAGCTGCCTGACTAGAGAAGTACTGAGCTTGTACCAGATAGGCGCATTGCAGCCCTGTGTCCTCAGCTTGGTCAAGAGACACAGATTTTCTTAGGTCTTTGGGCTTGGCAACCTCTACCCATGGTTGGCGAGGGAACAAACCCTTCCCTTTCTTTGGAGATGGAAACCAAACAGCATCTCTTTTCCCAAACAAAGGGCCAGTCTTGGCTTTCTGCTGCCTCCGTGGTGCAAGAGGTACTGTATAAGAGCCCTTGTGTCTGGGGAAGTGTTGTGTCCACTGACCGCCACCGGAGGTTAGCGCATATACCCGAGCTTCAGTCTGGGAAGACAATGGGGACTTGGATCCTAGTCCCTCCACTGGGGAACCAATGGGAGCCATGGCGGGAGATTCAAACCCACCAATGGTGACCAAGGGGTGGTCCCCAGGTGTGTATATAGTTGGCCTGCCGACCGTTGTCTGCATGTTTGTTGTGTGCCTAATAAAGCGTGCTATGCACCACGTCGCTGTCTGTCGTCGATCCATGCGGCTTCCCACTACACAGTAGTGGCGACGAAGGTGGGATCTAGCCGCATCTGAGCCGGGCCGTCGCGAGGAACCAGGAGGACGTGAAGCAGCCGATCCGATGAGCGAACCATCGAACAACTCGACCGCTCCTCCCGCACCCCCTCCGACGCGCACAATGGCTACCGCTCCCGGGCTAGGGCTGCTTCCACCCTTCGACACAGCCCGCCCGCAAGACTGGGCCTCCTGGGTCCAGGGCGCCGAGTCCGCGCTTGAATTCTTCGACATCACCGAAATTCTACACCCGCAATCAGCTGGCCAGAGAGACCGCCGGGGAGTTCCTCGCGGAGTTGCGCCAGCTCGCATCTGACTGCAACTTCGGAGAACACCTAGAAGACGCCCTCCGGGTGCATTTCGTCGTGGG
>NW_015164670.1:177194-181811 GCF_001447785.1 Gekko japonicus
TTAGTCGGCGGTTGCTCCCCGATCGCGAGACGGCGGAAGTACCAAGGCAGCGGGCAGCAGCAGACGAGGACCCCTTCGAGGCCCCAGAAGTAACCATGCCCGCGCCAGAGGACCCACTGCGGGCCAGCCAGCCCCCGACAGCAGAGGCAGGGTCCCCAGAACCCGAGCTGGAGACCACCGAGGCCCCAGCTCCAGGCAGCGGCAGACGAGGACCCCTTCGAGGCCCCAGACGTAACCATGCCCGCGCTGGAGGACCCACTGCGGGCCAGCCAGCCCCCGACAGCAGAGGCAGGGTCCCCAGAACCCGAGCTGGAGACCACCGAGGCCCCAGCTCCACCACCGGCACCCGCACCGGAGGGCGGAACCCAGGTGGCCCCAGCACAGGGCCCCAGACGATCGGCAAGGGTGCGACAGCCCCCAGCGTACCTGAAAGACTATGCCACCTAGGGGTGGTTCCGGGCTATGGGGGGAGGGGTGTTGTGTCCACTGACCACCACCGGAGGTCAGCGCATATACCCGAGCTTCAGTCTGGGAAGACAATGGGGACTTGGATCCTAGTCCCTCCACTGGGGAACCAATGGGAGCCATGGCGGGAGATTCAAACCCACCAATGGTGATCAAGGGGTGGTCCCCAGGTGTGTATATAGTTGGCCTGCCGACCGTTGTCTGCATGTTTGTTGTGTGCCTAATAAAGCGTGCTATGCACCACGTCGCTGTCTGTCGTCGATCCATGCGGCTTCCCACTACACAATAGGAAGCCGCACCTGATTGGAAGCAAGTGCCTCTGTCAGAGGACAGTACTTGGTTTGGAGCCTGCCAGAATTTTGTGGAACCTCCTAATTTTTTTCTGATCAGCACCAGCCCCCATCACGACAATTTTGGGTGGTATCTAGAGTTGCCACCCTGCAGGTGACACCTGGAGATCTCCCGCTTTTCAACGGATATCTAGATAATAAAGATCTGTCCCCCTGGAAAAAATGGCTGCTTTGAAGGGTGGATGCTATGGCATGGAACCCTGCTGAGGTACCATCCATCTGAAACCCTGCCCTCCCAGGCTCTACCCCCAGCATCTTCAGAGACTTCTGGCCTGGCAACCCTACCTGGTGTCTGCTACCCTTTCCTGAAATGCGAAATATGCATACAGAATCAGATGCAGGATCAGAAAGTGGTGTTGTTGTTCAATTGCACAGTCGAATTTGACTCTTCGCGACCCCATGGACCACATCACGACAGGCCCGCCTGTCTTCTGTTGTGCTCTGGAGTTTGCTTAATGTCATGTCCGTTGCATCGATAACACTGTCCACCCATCTCATCCTATGCCGTCCCCTTCTTTTACCTTCAGCATCATTCCCAGCATCAGGGTCTTCTCCAGTGAGTGCTCCCTTCTCATTTGGTGGCCAAATTATTTGAGCTTCAGCTTCAGTATCTGGCCTTCCAGGGAACAGTTAGGGTTGATTTCTTTTAGGACTGACTGATCTGATCTCCTTGCAGCCCAGGGGACTCTCAAGAGTCTTCTCCAGCACCATAATTCAAAAGCATCTATTCCTTGGCACTCGGCCTTCCTTACGGTCCAACGCTTGCAGCCATACATTACTACATACAGACTTTTGTTGGCAGGGTGTTGTAGGAGATCACAACTCTGGCATTTATCATAAAAGCAGTCCTGATGGATCTAGACCAGTTGGCTATTTAATCCTCCATACTGTCTCCAATTGTGAATTCTGCAGGGAAACCTGCAAGCTGGTCCCACGGGCAACAGCCTTCACTTGCTAACTGCTTACTACCACAGACGTATCAGAGGCAAATTCTTTTTCAGTTGACATCAGCAGCAATCTGGGATAAGCTCCACCGGATAGAATGGGACTTACCTCTGATGAGATGTGCTTAGCGTCGCTTCTGTTGGCTGTAAACCAGTGGGGTTTATCCTCTATAAATTAGACCATCCCCATTTTGAAATCCAAGTAAGCGATCTCCAATAAGTTCCACAGCCATTAGGTGAAGCAGGGCTTCCTTTTGTCTGTCTTGATCTCCAAATGGAAAGTGGGCATGAGCACTAAAGCACAGCCTTCATTTGACATAGCGGAGCAACAGAGGAGTATTTTGTGCTGTTGATATTACCTAGTATAGGCAACATGAGGATTTTCCCAGTATACTTTTTACCACCTTTCCCCCAAAATACATCCTTAGCCTTTAAATTGTGAAAGAAATCCCGTTGTGGAGTAAATTATTTCTTTATTTGTATTCCACCTTTCTCCCCAACAGCAGCTTATATTGTTCTCCACTTTAGCCTCACGAGCCACCCTGTGTGGTAGGTTAGTCTGAGAGTGTGTGACCGGCTCAAGGTCACCCAGCAAGCTTCCAGGGCACAAATAGGGACTGGAAGACGGGTCACTCAGACCCTAGTCCACACTTAACCGCTACACCACCCTGGCTTTACAGGTGATTGACCATGTGAAACTGAAACAACAGCGGGGGGGGGGGGTCGCAGAAAGCACACCTTGTTTTCTCTTTCTTTGCATATGAGAGAGTGCAGGGAACGGTGCATGACTTAAGGAAACTACTTTGTCCTACAGCATACAGGAGTACATTATCTCCTAGTTGTGTACAAAGTTTTTAAATAGATATTACGCCCAGCCACTTTTTGGAGTCAGGAGAGGCGTGAGAAGATTGCCGGCGTATCTCGTCGAAAGACCTCGATCTGTCTGTTGTTTGCGGGCGCGTTTCTGCGGCCTCTGATGCAATCGGACTACAACTCCCAGAATGCACCACGGCACGCGCTGAGACCCGCTCCCCTTTACCTGTCGAGGCTCGCCGCACTGGGCTCTGCTTTCTCTGGGCTTCATGAGCAGGTTGCATCAGCCAGAGATGCTTTTTATGCAACTTGTTCTGCTACAACTTGCCTGAGGGGTGTGTGTGTCCCTATGCATATTTTGCAGAGCATGGGCTCGTGGAGGGAGGAGTGGTTCCACACAAGGTCGTGGTGAGCAGCTGGACGTGAACGCCTGCCGTTCTGACCCTGGTGTAAGGAAGCGGTGCGGAGCGTAAAGTCCTGTGGCAGAAACTTCTAGAAGACAGCGAACTACTCACACTTGCTGATTCAGTCCCAGAGGGACTTGTGTTGTTGTTCTGTTGTTGCATGAGAATGACAAGCTCGCCCACTGCTGGGGTCGGAACTGACGCCGCCCTGAATGCCGAAGGCACCGAGGCCTCCAGGGATGCCCGACAGAATCCTGCCCAGGAGGACCCAGGAAACCTGCAGGTGCGGAACCGCTCGTCTGACTCTGCCAAATGGGTTGGACTCCAGAGCCAGGGAGAAAAGAGCAGGGGAGAAGCGATGGATGCCTTGGCCCAGGCTCTGTGCAGCCACATCCAAGGACCCTGCCCTCTCCAGAACGGGCAGTCGGAAGCACAGGCCAAGGAGCTCCCCTGGATTCTCGTGCTGTTGCTGAGGTTGTCCGGAAGTTGCCCTTTCCAAGACATCCGAGAGCGATGTGCCCAAATGCTCCAGGCTGCCCAGGTAAGGTTCCGGGTTGGCAGGGTTGGATGCCGCTTAAAAGGCAACAGAAATCAACAAAGTATTGTGAAAGTGATGCCGTCTTTAAATGGCTTTTGTAACATGAGCTTCGGGCCTTCTGTTTGCATTGGGGAAATCCCATGTGTAAAACGATAAAAACATTAACTATCTCTATTTAAAAAACAATTTTATTAGGATATATTAATAGGTCAAACATACATCACATTACTGACTGTTATATATCCTTTTCTCCTATTTTCCCCACCCCTTCTGACTTCCCACAGTGCTCCAACCTCCAGCCCATTTCTTATATTCCCCTCTTTTCTTGCTTACTCGTTAGTCGAATTATATAGGTTAACATATCCTTTAACTAATATTCTTATACATTTACACTTCTTCTAAAGTCGATCTCTTTTCAATAATTTTCAAAGCAAAGTAGATTGTTCCTTACATCCCAATATTTCTCTAAATAAAGTCTTTCCAATCTGCAAAAAATTATTCTGCTTCCAGATTTTTAAGCTTTCTTGAACATTTACTATCTCTAAATCATGCCTTTCAACACAGAAATCCCCCTGCTGTCCATATCTGATAAATTTTATTTATTTATTTCAACTTATATTCCGCCTTCCCTGCAAGCAGGCTCAGAGCGGATAATATCAGTAAAAGTGGAAGTTAAGACATAACATGAATGGGCTGTCCATATCTGATAAATTTTATTTATTTATTTCAACTTATATTCCGCCTTCCCTGCAAGCAGGCTCAGAGCGGATAATATCAGTAAAAGTGGAAGTTAAGACATAACATGAATGGATTCACACAATAGTTAAAACAGATTAAAACAGAACTATAAACTAAACAGATGGCACAGCATTCAGTATAGGGGTCTCAAAGCTGGAGCCGCTAGGCCATAGACCAGATTGTTGGTCTTCACTTCATGGGCCAGTCGCAGATGTAAGATTCTGCAGGGGGAGGCCAATAGATGGAACAAGTGGAGACCGGCAAGAAACTTGCGGGATGGTTATCCCATTCCTCACACCTTTGCTTCCTCCCCTCTCCCCCTACCTCTCTCACACTCTGTCTCCCTTCTGTCACACTTTCTTTCT
>NW_015164670.1:181918-211973 GCF_001447785.1 Gekko japonicus
AACTTTTTTTCAGGTACAAGCCCTCCCTTCTCTGCCAGGACAGATCTGCCCCCCCCCCCCACAATAGCTAACAATCCAGAACAGTCCAGTGGAGCCTGAGTGGTGGGTGTCACCTTCTGACACACATCCAGTGATGTCAGGGGGTGTGGCATATGCAAATAAGTTATGCTAATGAGTTACGCTAATGAGCTCCTGCACCTCTTTTTCTACGAAATGACCCCTGCCTCCATGTATACTTCCTCTCTCTTTCTGACCCGTCATCATTCTCTTTGTTTTTCTGCCTCCCCACCTCATCACTCTTTCTCTCTCTTTCTGACCCACAATCCATCACTCTCTCTTTCTGCCCCCATCACTCTCCCAGCCTCCTGCCTGCTTTCTCTCCCCCCACAGCAGCAGTGGCAGTGTTCTGGGAATCACAACGGATCTCCCAGCTACAGAGATCAATTCACCTTAGGGCTGCAGCTCCAAATGGGGAAATCCCTGGAGATTTGGGATTGGAGCCTTAGGACAGTGAGGATTGGGGAGGTAAGCAGCCATAGTATAGTGCCATAGAGTCAACCCTCCAAAGCAGCCATTTTATCCAGGGGAACTGATCTCTGTCACCTGGACAATAGTTGTAATTCTGGGTGATCTCCAGCCCTCCCCTGGAGGCTGACAATGGTAGTTCTTGTGGAGGAAATGGCTGGTTTGGAGGGTGGAGTCTATGGCATTATACTGGTCTGTAGTTCCTCCCCTCCTCAAATCCCACCCTCCCCAGGCTCCACTCCTCAAATGTCCAGGAATTTCCCAACCTGGAGCTGGCAACACAATTTCTTTCCCACCCAACAGCTAACCTACCTTTATCTGTGTCTTCAGCTTCTGTCTCCACACCCCTCCCCCATGGCCTCTACCTAGGAAAATTACAGTCTTTCTCCACTGTGGGGACCAAAGCAGCTTACATTATTCTCTCCTTTATATCTGCACAACAACCCTGTGAGGTTGGTTAGGCTGAAAGTATGTGACTGGACCAAAATCACCAAGTCAGCTTCCACTGCAAGATGGGGGTCTGAACATGGATCTTGCAGACCCTAATCTGAAACACATCACACTGGCTTTCATAGGGTGGCTGCTGATGAACAGAGTAGCAAGCAGCTGGGCCTACTTGAGTCATGCGAATCAGGTGGTATCAAGTCACCCAGAGGGTGCTGCCTAGAGATGCCAGCCTCCAGGTGGGACCTGGGGATTCCCTGGAATTACTGCTCATCTCCAGACTACAGAGATAACTTCCCATGGAGAAAATGGATGTTTTGGAGGGTGTACTCTATGACATTATACCTCACTGAGCTCCCTGTCCTCCCCAGGAGTTTCTCAGCCTGGATCCGGCAACCTTACCCCCCACCATCCCTCACCAGTGGCTGGGGGGATGGGACCTGGCAATGCTAGACTGCTGCCAGGCCTAGGGTTGCCAACCTCTAAGTGAGGCCTGGAGACACCCCCCCCCACACACAATTACAACTGAACTCAAGACAGCAGAGATCTGTCCCCCTGGAGAAAATGGCTGCTTTGGAGGGTGGACTTTGTGGCTTTATACCCAGCTGAGCCTTCTCCCTTCCCCAAACCCAGCCCTCCTTACAGTCCACCTCGAAACCTCTAGGAATTCCCCAGCCTGCCACTGGCTACTCTTGTCAGGCCTGGCCCCAAGGCTCCCTCCCTCCCTGAAAGGCCAAAATAGGCCAGGAAAGGGCCCTTCCCCCACCCTTACTGACAGAGCCAGTTAGAAGCCTCCCCCCTCCCCCCCAAAAAATGTTCTAATCTCTTACCGTTGATGCCTGGAGTTAGATCCCTGCAGAGGCCATTTTAAAAGGTATTGGGGGGAATTCAACCATCCCTGAAGGGATTTTTTTACTTTTTGGATTTTTCTGCAGCCCCAGGAAGTTTCCTGACTATGTAGGAAAAGCTGTTGGGGGAGTGAGCCCTCTGTTGGCAGAAATAAGTATCTGCACAAAAATATTCTCTGGGAATTAGATATATAGATGATTGGATGCCCGAACAGCTCCATTTTACAGGTCCTGCAGAACTGTAATAGGTCCCACAGGGTCCTGATATCCAGTGGGAGCATGCTCCAACAGGCCAGGGAAAGGGCGGAAAACACCCTGGCCCTGGTTGAGGCGAAGCAGGCATCCTTTAGGCCGGGGACAAGCAGCAGATGCTTGTCTGCTGAGCGTAGACGTCTCCAGGGCATATATAAGGAAAGGCGATCCTTCAGTTATGTTGGTCCCTGGCTGCACAGGGCTTTAAAGTTTAATACCGGCACTTTGAAATGGATCTAGTACTCAATCAGAAGCCAGTGCAATCTGCACAGCATCGGCTGAATGTGCACCCACACAGACGACATAGCAAACAGGCCGCCGCATTTTGCACTAGCTGGAGTTTCCAGATCAGCCTTCAAGAGCAAGCCTGCATAAAGGAAGCCTGGAAATGACCACTGCATGGGTCACTGTAGCCAAGTCCTGGGGGGAGAGACGGGGAATCAGTTGCCTGATCTGCTGAAGATGTTAAAAGGCAGACCAGGCAACAGTGGTGACCTGGGCCTCTGCTGAGAGAGAGGCATCCAGGATCACCTGTATGCTCCTCACCCTCTGAGCTGGCACTAATGGTGCACCGTCAAAGGTAGGGGGGCCTGATCCCGACCCAACACACGCACCCCGCTCAGGTACAGGACCTTCATCTTTGCTGGATTAAGTTTCAACGGACTCTGCTGTAACCACCCAGTCACGGCTCCTAGTGCCCTGTCCAAGTTCTCTGGGGCGGAGCCAGACAGCCATCCAGTAACAGATAGAGCTGGGTGTCATCGGCATATTGATGGCAACCCAGCCCAAACCTCCGGACCAACTAGGTGAGGGGGCACGTATAGATGTTAAATAGCATTGGTGAGAGGATCGCCCCCTGCTACACTTCACATTCCAGTGGATATGGCGGAGAGACCCTCTCACCAAGCACCACCCTCTGTCTCCGACCACAGAGAAAGGAGGAAAACCATTGCAGGGCAATCCCCCGAACCCCTCTGTTGGTGAGGTGGAAGGTCATTATTGGTAGTGCATTGTGGTTATTTGGTGCAGAAAAACACTCTTCACATGCTCAGAGGCACTCTTACTTCAAATGTGACAGGGTGTTGCAGCACACACAAAAAAGTTCCAGTTCCTTGATGGAAGTTAAGCCCCATCCAACTTTTGTACAGTCCCCTCAGCCTCATCTGGTCCAGATTCCCATAGGACAGTTGTTCTCAGACTTTTTGAAGTGGGAGAGCCAGCGTGGTGTGGCACCTAGTCAGACAAGGATCTGGAGACCCAGCTTCAAATCCCCACTCTATCGTGGAAGCTTGCTTGGGCCTTGGGCCAGTTACCCTCTTTCAGCCTAGCCTATCTCACAGGGTTGTGATGATAAAATGATGAAAAATGGTTTTGGGTCTGAACTGGAGAGAAGTGTAGGGTATAAATAAGTTCTAAGTTTTACTTTTATGAGTCCCACTTGCAAAGTAATTCCACACTTCTTCTCAACTTTGAATGCGCGAATCTGACATCAATAAACACAGAACAAGTTTCTATTTAACGTTTCATGTTTTAGCACTGATAAATAGATAGGATTACCGAGCCATGGACACGATTTCATGGCTGCTTCTCACAGCTGATCAGCTGCAGTAGATAATGAAGTTTTTACTTCAGTAATGTTAAGGAGAATAAAGAGACTGTTAAATGCTTAGACTTTGATTATATGTTAGAGAGCCAGAACTTCCTATAGTGCATTTTTGCTTATGGCCTGGGAATGGAAATTTACCACTTGAAAGTTAATTCAGTTGTCTTCCGCTCTGCATTCTTCTCATGAAGATACATTTCGAAGCAGGACAATATACTGGATGTCTGTCTTGCCCGTCCTTTTGATGCACTTATGATGGATTTTCTATGGAACTGCATTGAACACATGTTAATCATTACTTACAGGTACTTCTTGAGAGACTCTCTTTGAATATGTGTTTAGTACATATGAGTTTAATTCCATCCCAGTGATCATTTTCACGTTTTGCAATACTGTCTTAAGGATTTCTTTCATTAGCTAATGTGTCCTTATCCATTACAGTTATATGGTGGGTTCTCTTTAGTATTTTTTTTTTTTGTTCTCTTTGTACACATAGTGTTCCCTTTTGGTGTTGTTTGCTTCTCACATTATGCAGAGGCACACCTACATTTCCCGTCAAGCTTCCTAGGTCCTCATTTTCCAGTTCTCCTTGTTCCTCTCAGTCCTGATCTCTTGACCCACAGAGTGAGAGAGTCCTGACCTGCAGTTTGAGCTGCATTACCAGAGGCGCATACAGTATTTCTTGTGTATGTGAGAGAGTGTGTGCGTGCGCTTGCGAGCCTGGACATCATGGTGACTTCTAGCAACCCCTAGTGAGGATAGGATGTTTCAGAGAGGTGGCTTGATATTACCTGCCTGTGCATCCCAGCCCTGGTATTCCTTGGAGGTCACCCTTCCAAGAACTTCCCAGGGGCGGCCCTGCTGAGCTTCTGAGATCTGAAAAGATCGGGCTTGCCTGGGTTATCCAAGTCAGGGCTTCACATTCAGTATTTCATCAGGCACTGCCTTTTACATTTTAAGCAGCCATCAGGACTAGAAATGTGATTTAAAAGATAGAAAAAACCCGCTCCGGCATTCAGTATGTTAGATCCAGTGTCCAACTTCTCTGCTTCTGTATTCAGCGTCCAGCGTTTCTGCATGCACATTGTACCCAAGAAAGTGCACAGCCCTGAATGGAAGATATCTACCAGGAAGGCTAGGAGAACAGAACAGAGGTTCACAGCCTTTTCAGTATGGTGACCCACAAGTCCAAATGTATTTGGTATGGTGACCCACCCCGGGCTGGCCCAAGGTTTTTCTGGCACCCTAGGCAAACCAGGAATGCAAGTGGCATTCTGACATAGACAGCTTTTGCACAAGAAGGGTTACATTTAAACCTTTGCCCACCCTCTCCTTCTCTAATCCCCCCCTAAGATTCTCACTCCAGTGACCATCAGGACACATTTTACTTGATCAACATGTATGTGCAGTGAAGAAAAAAAGACCAAGTAATGTATGGAAGATACTGCTTCCAGGGTCAGATCTTGGCTTCCCAGATAGGAAAAAGAGCAAAGGAAAGGGCAGGGGCAGCCATTAGGCACAGTCTGAAACAGTAACCAAAGAGAATGTATCCAGAGAGGGCCACTCCCAACTGTAGACAGATGGCAGAACACGATAATCATAAAATTGGAGCTAAAGGGGGTTCTAGATCATATCAAGACTAGAAGCTAAAATGATTTAACTAAGGCTGTCATGCTCTGGTCACATTATGAGAAGACAAGAATCACTGGAAAAGACAATAATGCTAAGAAAAGTTGAAGGCTGCAGGAAAAGAGGAAGACACACCATGAGATGGACTGACTCGATTAAGGAGGTCACGGCCCTCAGTTTGCAAGGCCTGAGCAAAACAGTTGACAGTAGGGCTTTTGGAGGACATTAATTCATAGGGTCTCTATAAATCAGAGGTGACTTGATGGTACTCAGCACACACACGCACACACAACCAAGGAAGGTACCGTGTGAAACAAGATAGCAAAAGAGCCCTGACCCAGACAGCCCAGGCAAGCCCAGTCTCATCAGATCTCGGAAGTTAAGCAGGGCCAATCCTGGCAAATATGTGGATGGGAGACCTCCAAAGAATACCAGGGGCGGGAGGCAGTGGCAGGCTATCAAGCCACTTCTCTGAATGTCCTTCATGCCCCAGTAGGAGTCGCCAAAGGTTACCATGATTTCCAGGCACAGGCACGCACAAACACACGCGCACACATACACAAATGCAAAAACAAAACAACAAAAAAATTAATAGAAGCACTGGTTATTGTTTCAAACCCTCCCTCACATCTTTCTGTTGCTTGTAACATTAATTATAAACAGGGCTTTTTTTGTAGAAAAAGCCCAGCAGGAACTAATTAGCATAATAGACCACACCCAACAGCATAAACTCATTAGCATATTAGGCCACACCCCTGACAACACATCTCATTAGCATATTAGGCATCTTTTGTAGCAGGAACTCCTTTGCATGTTAGGCCACACACCCCTAATGTAGCCAATCCTAATGAGTTTCTGCTGTTGGGTGTGGCCTATTATGCTAATGAGTTCCTGCTGGGTGTGGCCAACTCTGGAGCCAGCCGGAACTCCGTTCTTGTGCGTTCCTGCCCAAAAATAGCCCTGAGTATAAATATGTCTCCTATGGTCATACACTTCATGCGTCTGATGCAGTGAGCCCTGACTCAGAAAAAAGTGAAATAAAATTTTGTGGAGTCTTTCAGTAGCCACTGGACTTTGGTTTAGTTTTACCACAACAGACTAACACAGTGGGAGATTCTGGATAACAAAATGATAGGGTCCAATTTTCTGTGTTTTCTCCAGGGAACTCAGGGTGACATACAGTGTTCCTTCATTTTATCCACACAACAACCCTGTGAGGTGGGTAAGGATGAGAGTGAGTCACCCACTGGGGGTTATATAACCCAAGTCTCTCCAGTTCTGTTGTAGCATACAAACCACTATAACAAATTTCCTCTTATTGCCTGCCCTTTATATAGGATGATTTCTCTTTCCTGACAGTTTCAGGTGGGTAGGCCTTGAACAAAGTTAGAGTCCAATGACACCTTTAAGACCAACAAAGTTTTATTCAAGGTGTGAGCTTTCGTGTGCACGCACACTTCGTCAGATGATGAAATTAGGGTTGCCAAATCCTGACACCTTACCGTCGGGGGAGGCTCCGTCCCGGTCGGGAGCCGGCTGTGTGTGTGTACGCAACCTCACCGGAAGTGACGTCAGACGTTGCTGACGTTGGGGGCATGGCCGAGCTCGTCGGGGGGGGGGGACATATGGTTTTCCCCCCTGACGAGCTCAGCCACGCCCCAAACGTCAACAACAGGTGACCGAGCCTCGGGGGCGGGGGGTTACATATCATAGTTGTATATATAGGGGTGTCTTGTTAAATTAGCATGCAAAATAGTGAAGATTTTTTTAACAGATCAAAAAGTGACAAGCTGGGTTTCTGATTATCATCTGTTTGGGTTCAACTCGGGGGGGGGAACAACACAGGTAATAAATATGTCAGAACTGGAGATTCATGTGTAATTCCATTTCATCGTCTGACAAAGTGTGCGTGCACACAAAAGCTCACACCTTGAATAAAACTTTGTTGGTCTTAAAGGTGTCATTGGACTCTAACTTTGTTCTGTTGCTTCAGACCAACACGGCTACCCACCTTGATTTATCTTTGTGGGTAGCCCTGTTGGTCTGCAGTAGAGGAGTCCAAGGGGAGATTACAATGTGAGATTGCTCAACCTGAATTCATTCACCAATTCAGAACAATGGAGTGCCCCCCACCCCCGCTGAATAGGATATAGGATTCTTATCTCACTACAGATGCTAATTTTCTGCATTTCCTACCCGAGTATTTCTCCCATGCTGTTATCAATCTGCTTAAGTTTTGCATAGTACCTTTGCATCCTGACTGCCTTTTTTGCAAACACCCCTCCCACCTTCCGACTGGGATTACGAGGGCTCAGGGATCTCCAGTCCGATTTGTGTCTGACAAAGGGAGCTTTGGCTCTCGAAAGTTTATGCCCAGAAATCTTGTTGGTCTTTAAGGTGCCACTGGACTCAAATCTAGCCGTTCCTACTTGTGTCTGATAAAGCGGGCTTTGACTCCCAAAAGGTTTATATCCTCTTTCCTGGCAGAAGCTCTTGGCCTTTAGCTGCTGCAAAGAGGCAGAAAGTCAGCTGGTTCAGGGTATTTATTTAATTTGTTCATGTATGCCCAGTGGGGGAACTAAAGCAGCTTACATCATTCTCTACTCCTCCATTTTTATCCTCACAACAACCTTGTGCTGCAGCAATGGAAACAAACAACACAGCTTGTGCTTGCCATACAACTACTCAAGGCACAGAAGGTGGGGTGGGGGTCTCTCTTCCTTATTGCTGGTTCAGTTCCTACTGTGGCCTTCGGTAATCGGGGCTGTGTTTTCCCTCTTCCACCCACAGGGTTGCAGGGGTTAACTGGGGTAAATAATCAGGGTTCTTTTTTATGCCACATGTGGAAAAAACCTCTTGCTCCTTTGAAAAATTCTTTGCTTGACTCTGTTTTCTTTTTCTTTGTGAAGATGAAAGTCTGAACTGACTCCTCCAGTTCCAGCAAATCTGGCTGTTTTCATACTTGACCCTTAGTGGCCTGCTCTCTCGCATGCACCTCTCCACCCCCACTCATTCTCCAAGAACGAAATCCATGTAATACCTTTTCTTAGGACCTGCCAAAAAACATTGTTTGAGCTTTCAAGCTCACCGGAACTGAGGTCTGACCTTAATATCATGGCCTGAAAGATCAACTTTCCCACCACTCGTCTTTTTAAATTCTGTAACACCCAGCCTGGAGAGTTCTGATGAGCTCAAAAGTTTGCCCAGTATTTTGTGTCCTTTTGGTTGGTCCCTAATAAAAGGTATTGCACAGATTTCATGCTTGTTTTGGGGTTTTGCATGGACCAATATGGCTGTGTCCTGGCCTGGATGGCCCAGGCTAGCCTGATCTCAGAAGCTAAGCAGGGTTCGCCCTGGTTAATACCTGGATGGGAGACCACCAAGGAAGGCCACGGTTGCTGCACAGAGGCAGGCAAGGGCAAACCACTTCTGAATGTCTCTTGCCTTGAAAATCCTATGGGGTCACCATAAATCAGATGAGACTTGACAGCACTTTCCCCCACCAATATGGCCGTACAACTTATTCTTCAAGGATGCCCTTGATCCTTCAGTAAAGGGGCTTGGCAATGCCCTGATGAGATTCATTTCTAGATACTCAAGTGGGTTTGATGATTCTGGAAAGGAGTCATGGAATCCAAGAGTTAGGAAGGGGCCTTCTAGACCATCTTGTCCAGCCCCCCTGCTCAGTGCAGGAAGTCCTGACAGGCGGCTGACCAGCCCCTGCTTGAAGATCCCCATGTAATTGATTCCATTTTCCAACTGCTCTTATGATTAAGAAGTTCCTCCCAATGTTCCAAGTGAAATCTGCTTTGCCACGTCAGTTCCTCAGATGCAGTCTTCCCCTCTGGAGCTGCAGAGAACAAGTCTTTGCCTTCTTCCATGGGTGGCATTCCTTCATCCAGTGTGGTGTAGTGGTTAGTGTCAGATTAGTATGTAGAGACACCAGTTTGAATGCTCACTGCACTGTGGAAACTTGCCTTCTTCTATGCCTTCCTTCATACAGTGTGGTGTAGTGGTTAGAGGATCTGGGAGACAACAGTTCAAATCCCGACTGTACTATGTAGGGTTGCCAGGTCCTGCCTGGCTGCCACTAGTGGAATCCAGGCTCTTCTGGTGCACGTTCTGCAATGACATCACCCAGAAGTGACGTCATCGTGTAGGGGACTTTGAGGGTGATGCTTTAATTTTTGGGCAGAACTCTATGTTTTTTTCTCTTCAAAACCATAGAGTTCCCCCCAAAACTAGAGCGTCACCCCCCACTGTGATGACATCACCCAGAAGATATGCCATTGCATCTGGGACGTCGCCCAGTGATGTCCCTGTTTCTGGGTGGGGATTTCCCTGCCAGCCAGCTGGCTGCTGGCAGATTGGAGCCCCCAAAAGTGGGGGAACCCCCGCGGGGGGTGGGCAACCCTAGTACTATGGAAGCTTGTTGGATGACCTTGGCCGAATCGAGCCTAACCTACCTCAAAGGGTCGCTGTGAGGATAAAATGGAGAGGAGAATGATGTGAGTTGCTTTGGGTGCCCATTGGAGAGAACAGCAGGGTATAAATATATCAACAAGTTTGAAAAGTGTGAATATGTCTCCCTCTCACCCATCTTCTCCAGGCTAAACATATTCCCAGTTTGTTTCCTTGTAGAACATGTTTTTCAGTTCCTGTCCGCTCATTCTGTAAGCCAGCACACAGTGAGTCAAAAGGTCAGTGGCCAACCATCTTGGCCGAATCAGCTGAGATCCCTTAAGTGTATCCTTTAGGTAGATTCAAGTGGGTAGCCATGTTGGACTGAAGCAGCAGAACAAAGTTTGAGTCCAGTGGCACCTTTAAGACCAACAAAAGTTTTAATCAGAGTGTAAGCTTTCGTGAAGAAGTGTGCATGCACACAGAAGCTTATACCTTGAATAAAACTTTCTTGGTCTTAAAGGTGCCCCTGGACCCAAACTTTGTGTCATTTGGTGTTATCTTTGCAAATGAATTTAGCATGCTGAAAACCTGGAGCTGCTCCTTCCTACATAAGAAATGAATGCACATGAGAAGTGTTTGTTTCTAGTTAACCTCTTCCAGGCTTCGACACCGCCACGTTTGTTTATTAATCACTCCGTCTCCGTTCTAAAGCTGTGGCTGAGCGTCTGAATATCAAAGCCGTTCAGCAGCCTCATCAAACCACAGACTGCCTCTGTGCAAACCTACATTTCTTTGTACTGGCACCATAATATCACGATAGCAAATATTTTTTCCTGAACCCGAAGGGTTTGCTCAATGCTAGCATTAAGGTTATTTGTGTTAAGATTCTCTCCCCCCTGCTCCAAATCCAGCATAGGTTTTGAAAACGTCCCATTTTCGTGCATATATTTATTTGATTTCTATCCTACTCCGTCTCCATGGAGCTCAAGGCAGTTTACATAACGCCCTCCTCATTATCCTCATGCCAACCCTGAGAGATAGGTTAGTCTGAGAGAGAGGTCACACAGGAAGCTTCAAGGCAGAGTCGGAACTTGAATGCAGGCCTGTTCAAGTCACAGTCTAAAACCGCTGTGTCGCAGTGGGTCTCCTGAAAGGCATGATTCAGAAGCACAGGTGGTATCTTGCCGGTGTTTGGTTGGACCTCTAAGCCCCAGAGATGCTCTGCAAAATGAATGTGGCAGCAAGTTCTGTAATACTGAACAAGAGAGGATGCCAAAGGGAAGCACACGATCCCCAGGCCCAGAAATCTCAAGGGGATTGGCGGTGTTATTTTTACAATATAAATTCCTTTCTTTCACCTTGTTTTACATACTTAAAAAAGAAAAAGAACCCTGATCAAAACAAACCTGATTAGAATTTTCTGCAATTTTAAGATGGAGGAAGGGTTTCTGGGCACAGAGGCTGTTTAACCCTTTTCCTCTCATGGTTCTTCTTCCGTTTGCTCCTCCAAGCCTGCACTTAAGGTTGCCAGCTCTGGGTTGGGAACTACCTGGAGATTTTGGGGGGATGAAGCCCCGGGAGGGAAGGGTTGGGGGAGGGAAGGGACCTGAGCAAGGTGTAATGCCATAGAGCCCACCCTCCAAAGCAACCATTTTTCTCCAGGGGAACTAGTCCCTGTAACCTAGAGATGAGTTGTAATTTCAGGAGATCCCCAGGACCTACCTGGAGGCTGGCATCCCTGATGGTTCAAGTTAAGCTATTAGCAGATATTGTGAGTGAGGAAACCCAAGTCCTTGTTCAAGCCTGGGGGAGAGAGTGGTCTGAATCACTTCATTAATCCTAATTCAACACTTTTGTACTAGATTTCCCCTTTGAAGTTCTTTTGGAAGAGAACAGTAATAGCTAAATTAATGAGAGAATTAGTTTAGGCAGCTGCAAGACTCGTTTTTGTGTCTGTGTGTTTGCAGAGAATGAGACTACCCTTCCGGAAGAAAATGCCGGAAGGCTTTCGAAACCCACTGCTGCCAGAGCTGCTCTTTCCTTGGAAGAGCAGGAAGCCGTGTCATGATGCATTGCTTAGAAATAAAGTCCCATAGAAATGTATGGGGTGGCACATAGCCTGGATTAGCCCAGGCTAGCCCAATTTCATCCTAAGCAGGGTCAGCCCTAGTTAGTACTTGGAAGGGAGACCACCAAGGAAGTCCAGGGTTGCTACGCAAATGCAGGCAAGGGTAAACCACCTCTCAATGTCTCTTGCCTTGAAAACCGTAAATTGGCTGTGACTTGATGGCAGCAAAAAAGTGTATTGAAGATCAGCACACAGGTGTTAAAATCTGGTTTGATCAAGAATTCTGCTGAGTTTTTCACAATATTTTGGTTGGCCCTAGTAAAAAGGATATTCCATGGATTTGGGATTTTTTTTTTTGTGGCTGACTGAACTCCTTTGAACCTTTGTGGAACCAGAGTTGTGCAGAGGTGATGGAGGATTAAAAACAGAGAGCAGTACATGGGGAGGGTATTTTTAACCCCATCCCTGGTAGGGAGAGCTTGCAGTGGGGTGGGACCAGTCAGTTTTACGCTAGACTGCAAGCGTCCGTCCTCAGTCCTCCTTTGTGGTGTCTCCTGACCAGATTGGCTAGGAACGGCCTCCAGTCAGCCAACGGCGCTTGTCTTCCTCGCCTCTCTAACAACAGCCCATTCATTGGCTGCTCGAGCAAACAGCTCATGGGCAAGGTGTAAAAGCCATCTTCATTGATTCAGGCAGAAAGGAGGCTGTTGCTGGGCAAAGAAATGCAGAAAAGACCTGGGATGTTTGTGCAACTGTTTTTGGTTTCTGGACTTTGCCTCATGCCACACTGTAAATCAGAGGAGATTGCTATCTGGGGCTTTTTTTTTTTTTTTTTAATTTTTAATATAAAAACCAACATTTAAACAAGAGACATTAATCAAATGTTATACTATGAAACGGTAAACAACCATAGGATTTGATATAAATATGCCCAACACGATTAGCAATCCATGTTATTCCAACGAAGCGGAGTGGGATTGCACTGAGACAGTTAAGAGTCACACAAGCCCAGGGCTACCTTGACTGTGTTTGAAGAAGAAGAAGAAGAGAAGAAGAGATTGGATTTATACCCCGCACTTCACTAGTACCCAAAGGAGTCTCAGAGCAGCTTACAATCTCCTTTCCCTTCCCTTCCCACAACAGATACCCTGTGAGGTAGGTGGGGCTGAGAGAACTGCTTGTGAAAGAACAGCTCTGAAAGACCTTGTGACTGACCCAAGGTCACACCAGCAGCTGCATGTGGAGGAGTGAAGAATCAAACCCGGTTCTCCCAGATTAGTCCATGCTCCTAACAGCTACACCCAACCACATCATTTTGTCCACTGGTAAGAGCTTTTGCTGTACAGTGCTGCACATATTTGCTATTGCTCTGGATCACAGCCTCAGTTCTACACACTTGCTATTTAACTGATTTTTTTTAAATGCCCCTTTCTGGCTTATGTGATAAATTCTAAAATACAACAACATCCATCAAATAAATTAAGAAATCAATCAACAACAGCAGCCAACCATAAATCATAGAAGACTTATCGCAATTCCCTGCTATGACCATCAATAAACCAGAATACTTGCTTTTAATCACCAAAAGCCCTCCTGAAAAGGGCTGTCGTGCATCATCTGCTCGGTGATAGCCAAGGTGGGGAACTGCAGACCTCCTCTAAAAGGTCATTTCATAAACTGGGGGCCGTTAACTGTGAAATATTTTCATCCGGCCAAGGTAGACCGCATCCAACAAACAGATGGAATGGTTGAAAGCAATCGTTGTTCAGGACTGAAGATGAACAGGAGTCTTGTGGCACCTGAAAAAGACTACTCGTTTGATTCCAGCATAAGTTTTCATGGATCTAGCCTGCTTCCACATAGAGAGCAGGAAGCCCCACAGCAAAGCCCCCAGACTTCTCACCTGATTTGTGTGCAATTCATCTGGCTCCCTTCAGTCAGGAGAAAAGACAAACCTAATTTTTCTCCAAAGCAAAGGGAGAAACTTCAGAGAAGCTGTGGCTTAAGGGGTGTTTGAATTTCCCCCCTCTGTTTCCAGCCCTTTAAAGGGCTCTTCTGGTTTCATAGCTTTTATTTTCATTTATTATATTTACTTTCCTTATAGCCTGCCTTTCTCCCCGATGGGGTCTCAAAGCAGCATACATCGTTCCCCTCTTCTCCGTTTTATCCTCACAATAACCCTGTGAGGTAGGTTAGGCTGAGTGTGTGTGACTGGCCTAAAGTCACCCAGGAAGCTTCTCTGGCACAAGTGGGGTTTCAAACCTGGGTCTCCAAGATCCTAGTCCGACACTTTTAACGACTACACCATGCTGGCTCTATGAGCCATGTTGTAGCACTACAGGCAGAATATTTTTTTCTTACTTTAGAAGAAGAAGAGATTGGATTTATACCCCACCCTTCACTATCCAAGGGAGTCTCAGAGCGGCTTACAAATTCCTTTCCCTTCCCCTCCCCACAACAGACACCCTGTGAGGTAGGCGGGGCTGGGCAGCTCTGACAGAAACTGCTCTTTTTTTCAAGAACAGAACTATCAGAACTATGGCTTGCCCAAGGTCATCCAGCAGGTGCAAGTGGAGGAGTGGGGAATCAAACCCGGTTCTCCCAGATTAGAGTCTGCGCACTTACCCACTACACCAAACTGGCTCTCTATAGGGACCAAGTCATTTATAAACCAACTGATCATTTTGTCAGTTATGCAACCACACATGTAAATGCCATGACCTGTTCTATGATAACACACACCCCCCAATCTGGACACTGGTAAAACTATATCTGGAGTCTTTTTCTTTTACTCTTTTGTTAAAGGATTCAACGGAATGAAGCCCATATGTTTTATTATTAGCTAGTGACTCAGCAGCTCCAAACCACAAAGGAGGAAGGAGATGTTCAGATATATTAGTTGTTTACGAGGTAATTATGAGTTGTCAATATGGGCTTGTTCCAAAGAGGGCAATGACTGGATACATCAGGCCATAGGAAGAGAGGATTGCAGCTACGCCGCTCTCCACTGAAAAAGAAGCTATGTTCACTGGGCTAGTCCTTCCTGTGTCTGTACTGGATGACTTTTCCATCTTTTTAGACACTTCCACATCCTAAAAGACATGCAGAAATACATTGGTTTACCCGATGGGCCAAAGAGCACCCACCCCTCCCAGGACTGTTTCAGGAAAAGAAAATGGCCCCAAAAGGGAAGGTGGAAGCCCCTTTTCCACAAGCCTGATCCAAACTGGCATCCTGAGCATGCGAACTGAGGAGAGTCCACACCTCTCTTACTTTACATGGGGTAAAAGACATAGGGTAGCCAGTGGGCTGTAGGGGCAGTTGCCCTGGGCTCTGCCCTGGGGAGGGTCTGACCCCTGCCCCCCAGAGAGGAAGGAAGAAGATAATGAGGAGGCTCCCACCACTGACATTGCTTGCGCCTGCCCTGCCTGGGGCTTGAGCAGCCCCAGAATTACTAAGACTCCCCCCCCCCCAAACATATTTCTCTTCCTCTGCCATCTACCTTTTTTATAAACATCCAGCCTGATGAAGAGTTATGGCAAACTCAAAAGTTTGCACACTGTTTGGTTATCATTTGCTTTGGTCTTAGTAAATGGTGTCACATGGGTTTTGATTTTGGATCCCACTTTAGACTGACCCAAACTACCCAGAACTTCCATCTGCCCTTTCAGTGTGTTTCAGTGGCCTTCGTCCCCTCTGTTCAGAATTGTTTTTCTCTTTTTCTTCTTGCCATCGTCACAGCTGACTTATAGCGACCCCATGGAGTTTCCAAGTCAGGAGACATTCACAGGTGGTTTGCTATGGCCTGCCTCCATGTCACAACCCTGGTGTTCCATGGTGGTCTCCCTTCCAAATACTGACCAGGGCCAACCCTGCTTAGCTTCCAAGATCTGACAAGATCAGGCTTGCCTGAGGTAACCAGATCAAGGCTTTTCTTTATACACATGTGTATCTATCTTTCTGCCATGCATCTGATAGACGCCACAAAACCTGCTGCTGCAATCTATTTTTAAGGTGGTGCAAGGTTATTATATTGGGGGGGAGGGTTGCTCACCACACAGGGCAGTGAAGGTATCAGGATGATTTGGAGTTTTTCAGTGTTGTGATTTCAGAAGTGCTTCTTCAGCAGCGTCTTAATTTTGAGAGCCAATTTACGATTCTGGACCAGTGCTCGGAGTCTGCAGAGGAACAAACATTGTTTGAACAGCACTAATCTTTGCCCTCGCACCTACATTTGTCCCATCTCTTCTTCCATTTTTTTTCTGCGTCTTGCACAGCTGTTGTTCTGCACGTCCCAAGAGGAAGCTCAATCGGTTTGTTTTCTTAACTCACCTTGGAGGCTAAATAAAACAGCCAGATACCATGTTTGTTACCAAAAAACCCTGTTGTTCCTGGCTCAGGTATATCTATGCAAAATGTGGGAAGACAATCAGCCTCTTGATGTTTAAGGCCACGATTTACAGCCTTAACTAGCTGTTCCAGTTGAGCTGGAATCCTTCCACCCTGATCCATGCACTGTGCCTTTACTTGAGGAGCCAATCCCACTGCATTCAGTGGGACCTTGCTTTGAAATGAAAGGTTGCCAAGGGCTGTATCCTTTATCTGAAATCACTCCCATCCAGCTACGAGTAAATCTGCACACAAGTGGGAATGCCCAATTTAAGACTTTAGACCGATCCAGTCTATGCTCAGATTTAGCTGGTTTGTTAATCAGGCAATTTATTTACTTACTTAGATCATAACCTTACAACCACATCCTTTAATTTGTATTGTGTGTGTGTGTCTGGACTAACAGTAAAATCCTCAAAACACTTTCCTTGGAGTAAGCCCTGTTGAATAGATTTAAGTAGGATTCCAAGTCGAGCTGTTTAGGATTACTCTCTCAATGGATGAAGAATTGTGGGTGACTCATTTTCAGGCTGGTTTAGGCTTTTAGGGAGCAATCCCGTTTACTAGGGAGTAAACCCTGTTCTCAGTAAAGGTGTTGTATTGGGCTGCTTGTGACTCAAATATAGGCTGATTATATTACAGGAGTAAGATTGTGGAGTTTTTAAATATGTCTGTATACATATATGTAGTTGTTGTTCTGAATGCCAACTTCTTGTTTGTTTTACCATCAAGTCATAACTAATTTATGGCAACCTGGTAGGGTTTTGAAGGGAAGAGATGAGCAAAGGTGGTTTGCTATTCCCTGCCTTTGCATAATAACCCTGGACTTCTTTGGTGGTCTCCCATCCGAGTACTAACCAGGGCTGACCCTCCTTAGCTTCCAAGACCTGCTGAGATCAAGCTAGCCTGGGCGTATGCAGTCAGCCTGCATAAGCTCTGCATGAGAAAAGCCTGCATTCCTCCAACCCGCCAAAAGACAAATTGTGTGCAGAGGTACTGCTGTTCCTTCCTCCAATGGCAATCCTGTACAGAATTACTCCAGTCTAAACCCATTGAAATCAACAGCTGAAGCAACTCTGCATAGCATTGCATCATAACGGCAGCAGTCCTATGCATGAGTACTGGTGGAAAAGCTCCTTTGAACACAATGGTATTTATATCCGAGCAGACGTGTTTAGGCTCATGCTGCAGCACTGCTTTGTTTTAAACAGAGTTTAGAGCTGGGTGCATGCTTTCATTTCACCTTAACTGTTTTCCTCTAAAATAACTGTATATGCTGCTTTAATCCTGCCTGACCGGAATTTGAACTTGGTGCACACCATCCTAGAGACACTATACCCAGTTTCCAGTGTTTCAATCAGAACATTGTTTCCTTTTGCAAGCAAAATCTTTACTTTTTTCAGAAGTCCTGTCTTTACTTTTCTCAGAAGCCCTGTTGATTCGAGGAGGACTTATTTACCATCAAGGGTGCAGTCGGCCATGAACAAGCCCTGTTGAATTTAACTGGCCTTACTTCTGAGTAAAATACAAGGGCGTAGGCTCTAAGTGCAGTAAGCCGTTCCTTCCCTCCTCCCCCCTTGAAAACATATATACAAACACACACACACATACACACACAAACAATCAAGTTGCAGCTGATTTATGGGAACCTGGTAGAGTTTTCAAGGCAAGAGACGTTCAGAGGTAAGTTTGCCATTGCCTGCCTCTGCGTAGCGACCCTGGACTTCATTGGTGGTCCCCCATCCAAATGCAAACTAGGGCTGACCCTGCTTAGCTTCCAAGATCTGGGTAGCCTGGGTTGTCTGACTCAGGGCATACCCTAAAAACAAGAGACAGCTAAAATTAATAGTATTTTTATATTTTATTGGGATAAACTAAAGGTTGCTGTAAATATATGCAAGTTTCTGAATTTCACAGGTTTCCTCAGCAGGCAGAATGGAACAGATTAAGGGAGCAACCTTAATCTGGTCTACTGATATGTAAACCCCATGATATTCAGTGGGGTTTACTCCCAGGGACCTGTTTTTAGGATTGCAGCCCTAAAATACATAGAGCTTGTAGACATGCAACAGTGATGCCTTGTGTCAGCTCAACTCAGTCTGCCAATGAAGAACAATTACAATAAAACAAATAACCAACATTAAAAAACCTATTTCAAGCCTGGAGACAATCCAACTCAGCAGCAACAGGAAAAAAAGCACCAGACTCACTTGGCAGGCGGAAAATATAAAATCATACAGGCTATACCCATAGTTAACATGTTTAAACTGTCAATTAAAAGGTAGAAAAGGACCGAATTAAAACTCCGGGCAAATAAAAACGCTTTGCCCGGGTACATGAATGCCAGAAGAGCAGAAGCCAGGCAGAGGTGCAGAGACAGGTTATAAATGTTTGCCGAGAAAGATGAAATCGTTGTTGATAGTGTTCTCTGCAAGACACAATCTGACGCAGTGTTTACTTGCAAGCCCTACTGTAGCCAGTGGGGGGTTAACCCAAGGCAAATTTGCATAGGATGGCAAATTTAGTTGCACAAACACGGACGTGTTTTCCACTTGCTGTCTCCAAGCCCGCTTAGAAAAAGAAGCACATTACGAAAACGCATATCAGATTTCTATCCCGCGGATTGAAAGTCAGGTTTTCCCGAAGACGTGCACCTTGTGGCGCTAGATCGATCGATTTCCTCCGCGCGGTTGCAAAGATCGGTTGCTTTTCAATTTGTCTGGGGACCTTCCCCCGCCCGTTCTCTTTGTAAAACCAAAATAACCCCCAATTTTTTGTCGCTCCCCACCCCCCTCACGTATTGAGAAATAGAAGCGGAAAACTACCTTTCCCGTGAGCCTAAGCGTGCTTTTCTTTTGTCTATTGGTGCAGACGACGGGAGGGTGGGAAAGTCGAGTGCGAGGACAGCTCCGCCCTCTGCGACGCGATTGGCTGTGCGGTCGGAGTTGGCTCCTCCTCCGAAACGCATCAGTATGAAATGAGCTGCTGTTAGAAAGCATCAAGCTATTTTTCTTTGCTTAGAGGAGGTTGAGAGTGGCGTCCGCTCGAGCCCTCTAGAACCCTGATGCGCCTGGACACTTTAGAACTCCGCGACTTCCGAACGTTCGGCGATCCAATCCTCCGATCTCCTTTGATATTGATACGACTACCGGCGTCTTTTTCCTGCCTTATGCAATCCCGAGCTTGTTATATTCTTCCCAAGAATTATTATTATTTTTATAAGGCAAGCTCTCCCAAGTTTTGGAACTCGCTATTAGTAATAGTCTAGTTTCTGATCAGCCCTCCCCTCCCACTAAAACGGCGCTATGATCGTGGCGGACCCCGAGAGCTGCGGCTGCTCCAGAGTCGAAGCCTATTTGCCCTGTGAAAACTGCGGAGCTTTGAGTGGTAAAAAGGTAAAGCAGAAATTCTAGGATCTTTTTTAAAAAGTGATTTGGTTTGGGTCTGGGATCCTCTGCTGTCCTTTCAGATGCACTTGTGTTTTTAGTTTAGTTTTGTTTTTTCCTGGGCTTTGCGGGGGGGGGGGGGCTAAGAACGCTCCAGTTGCTGCTGCATACCGTAGTTGGGGTCCTTTTCCGACAGGGATATGTTAGAATGTAGTTGCATCAGCCGCAGAGAGTTAAGAATGGGAGAGGGGGTCGGGCGGGGGCTGTTGTAATAGAGACGAGACGTGTGGTCGTTTTGCGCGACCTGACGTGACAGATGTCCCCAGATGGAATGGCCCATGGCCGGCGTACCAGTGAAAGGTCTGCCTCGCCTCGCCCCTTACCAGAGTAGCAAGGAGGTATCACTTCCCCAATAAACATGGTTAGGTTGCTATGTCGGAACAAGTCCCGCTGATCCCGCAGTGGCGTGGAGTTCCAAGGATGCGTGTTTATGAAGACTAGCTGCCGCTTCAACCTTGGCTCCGTTTGGTGTAGGTTAGGAAACAGCGGCGTGGGCCCAAGCAAGCCTCGCTTAAGCTCCGTCCGCCGTTCGTTTAATCGGGACCTAAAGGACTCGGTTTCAGGACTCGGGCAAGTACAGGCTTGTCCCGCACTGCGGACCCTTTCCCCCTACTGTGGGGACAGTTTGAACTGTAGATCTGTTCTTCTTTCTTCAACGTCTTTGGGCATGGCTTTCGTTCTGCTTTATATCCAACGACCCTGTGAGGTGCGTCAGAACCGTCCATTCTGAGTATAGCCCAGTGGATGTCATAACTGGGTGTGGGGGTATGAACCCAAATCTCCCAGGACTCGCTTTCTTTGACACTTTACTACGGACCATTACCTGTAGGGCTTGTTCCTGAAAGTTTTTGTCTCGCTCAACTAGCGATGAAAATGCTAAGAGCTTTGGTTAGGTCTACTTAGAGTTTGCATGCACTGGAATGCTTTGCTCGATTTGGAAGTAAACCCCACCATAATAAATTGGCTTAATCCCAGGCAATTTTGTATGGGATTGCATCATTAAAGTGGGATACCCCTTTAAATGCACTCTTTCCTTCATCCTTTTTTGGGGTTGGTTTCCTCCTTTCAAACCATGCTAGCGGGTTAGGGGAGGCTGACCCAGATGAATAAATCCTGTACATGTAGAAAAGAGCACCCTCCCAGAAATTTTGTTATGGTGCTACTGGACTCTTTTCTGCTGCTACAGATAGACTAACACGACTACCCACCTTGATTTGTGAATTTAAAACCTTCAGGGCAAGAGTGATTTTTTTCCCAAAGGGATTAATCCAGTGTTTCAACTTGCTGCATGATCTTGGGGGCCAGTCATATGCACTGTCTCTCAGCCTAACCTACCTTGCGGGGTTGTTGAGAACAGCACAGAAGAGATGAGTGTTGCATTGGGCCCCCATTGGGGAGAAAAGAGAGGTATAAATACATAAATAACAGGTGTGCAGAGTTCTTCTTTGGAGGGTACTTCTTGGGGTTTGCTCTGTTTTGGCTTCCATTTTCTTGACCCCAACTGTCCATAGATCCCCCCTCCCTGTAATAAAGCCTTACTTTTTAGGGCAGCTCTTACTGTAATAGTAAAGGGACTGAGATGTCACCTGTTTGGTTTGCCAGTTAGAGAAGCTTCAAAGACATGATCCCTGTATCCTCTGGTGCACTGCCCAGGGATGCAAGAACATAAGGGACTGCAAATTAGCCAGGAGGACAGAAGCTCCCCAAAGAGCCTGGTGACAATCAAGTGAGCTCCAGCATCTTGAGAGCCACTGAGTCAAAACAACTGCTTTGGCCCTTGACAGTTTACGAGGGGAGGAGTGTGCTGGCATTTCCACATTTCCCTCCCTCCCCCGTGACTCCCCACCCCTCAGCTTCAGCTTTGAGTGGGTGGAGCAAGTGCTTGAAGGATCCCAATAGCATTTGCCTGCAGGTTTACTCTGCTGAAGATGGAACCGAACAAAGGGTGGATTATCAACCCAGGCTTTTGACAGAGCCTTCCCCTGATTGTGCAACTCTCAATCCAAGCAAGCCTTGAACGCCCTTGCCTCTGTGCCCTCTTTCCTTGTGCCACCTCCTTAGTACAGATGAGAACAGACCCCCTGCTTACACTTCATGTGTAAAGTTGCTTTTTCCCACCAAAGACATACTTTTTTATTTGGCCAACTTGTGTCTCCACCCAAGATGGTTCCGAAGAACCTTCAAGGTGGGAAGCAAACACGCTAAGCCAGAGCTTTGAAATTTGTTCCGGCATAGCCCCTAAAGGTGCAATCAAGATTTAAAAAGAGCAGTAAAAATATACCGTAGATCTCCTTCAGTTGATCAGTAAAAGCATTCAAACAAGGTCCCAAAATTCCTTTGTTTCGGTTTTTTGAGTTGATCTTCTTTTTGTAAATGACTTTTTTAAAAGGTAAGACTCCAGCTGGTCTTAGTACTCTGGAGGAAGAGTTTATCACATGGGTACCACCACTGAAGAGGCCCTGCCCTTCAGCCAGAGTGCAAGACAACTTATGTTGATACAAATACACAGGGAAGGTAATGGTGAAGTTATAGGCCCCGGAAGGAGTGTTCCCTCTAAGCTGAGTTAGTGTGAGCTAGCTGACAGTTTTTTAGCCTCCAGCTCACACATTTTTGTTTTAGCTCAGGAAGGAAGGATGGCTTCAGAGCAAACTAATTTATGCAGTAGCCAAATCGCTCGCTCACAACTTTAATGCCATTAGTTCACAAAGTAGAATTTCTGCTCACAAGACTCTTCCACTTAGAAGGAACATTGCCCGGAAGTAGCCTGTATCTGAACTGAACTGTAAAAAACAAAAAACAAAAAGTCATGCCAATAGTTTGAATTGCATTCTGAAACACGTTGGAGTGTGCTGAAAGCACTGGAATACTTCACACCAGCTTGTTAAATTGAAGGCTGCATTCTGAACCAATTGAAGTTTCCAGCGTTCAGTGATAATTACTAATGAAGTGTGTTGCAACAGCCCAGCCTGGAGGTTAATAAGGCAGCTGGAAACTAAGGTTTGCAGAACAAAAGGCAATCTATTCCTGCTTCTCTTAAATTAGGGGGTGGGGGTGGTTTTTGAGAGCAAGGATGGCAGGGGGCAAATGTTAGAGTAGCGGCAAAAGGATCAAACTTAGTGTTTTTCCATAATTTTATATTTATACAGACTGTATTAGAAGAGACTTGATGGGGGAACATACAAAGAAAGAATCTGGTAAAACAAGGGCAGCAGAGGAGTTGGTAAATTAAAAACCATGCCTGTTAATTCTTCTGCAGTGAAATGATCCTTATCCCCGCCTGGTTTTGCAATCAAAGTGTGTGAGGCTGTGCTATATAGCAGCTAAGAGAATTTTTATTAGAAAGTTATGCCGCAGTGGATATCCAAAGCAGTGTACAACATAAGTCTTCTCCATTTTATTCTTACAACAACCACCCTGTGAGGCAAGATAGGCTGAGACTGACTGGCCCAAGGTTACCCAGTGAGTTTCCATGGCAGAGTAAGGATTCGAACCTGGGTTTCCCAGATCCTAGTCTGGCAGTCTAAGCGCTACACTACACTGGCTGGTAGGGGCTGTGATCAGGCCAAGTCTGCGCTTGGCGTTTTGCCTCCTGCACAATCTGATTAGATGGCCTTAGTCAAATTACTGTCTTTTCATGCCTCACCTGCAGTAGGGGGAGTAGGTGCTGTCCTACTTTGCAGGGCTGTTGTAAAGGATGACAAAACAGCTTGCGAGTGAAGCACTTTTGAGTTTTGAAAGTTCCATATAAATGTTATTAAATTACCCAAGATCCTGTGTCAACTAGGCAGAATTAACTGCCTCTCATTACAGTCCTAGGGAAATGGGGGGAGGGGCATTTTGATAAAATTGAGAACTCTTCACCTGTTTAGCTGCTGTTTCTTTCAAATATCTCAGGGTATAATGTCAGTTCTTTGCTCTCAAGGTAGTTCCGAAACAAGAAAGGCACCCTGCTTTCTGTATGGGATTAGCAGGCCTGTGTGGGAGCATGGCACATGCCAAGAGGTGTGATGTCCCACAGGAGGCCTTTGATATCCCACAAGACGCCTTTGATGTCCCTGCCCAGCTGGGTCTGTGTTTGAACCCTGAATGCAAACCTTAACTGAATAGGGGTGCACAGCTGTCTGCTCCTCCTGCCGTTTCCAAACTGATTTGTTGATGTGACATTATTTTGCTTTGCTTTCCTGACTTGAGCCACAGAGTTCCTTATACACTCCAATTGTTCAGCATAATAATGTTGCAGTTCGAGAACTGGTGTGATCTTGCAAATAAAAGACACCGGAGTTATTGGCTCAGAGTTCAGGGGTTTTTTCCCCTAGCAAACCTCCCCCCAAAAAAACATTTTTCAGAAGAAGAAGAAGAGAAGAGAAGAGATTGGATTTATACCCCGCCCTTCACTTGGAGTCTCAGAGCGGCTTACAAACTCCTTTCCTTTCCCTTCCCCTCCTCACAACAGACACCCTGTGAGGTGGGTGGGGCTGAGAGAACTCTGACACAAACTGCTCTTTTTCAAGGACAGCTGTGCCAGAGCTTGTGACTGACCCAAGGTCACATCAGCAGGTGCAAGTGGAGTAGTGGGGACTCAAACCCGGTTCTCCCAGATTAGAGTCCGCACACTTAACCACTACACCAAACTGGCTCTCAGACACATAAACAGCCGGAATGTGGGAGAGAGAAGAACTGATCTGCTTTGTTGCCTGCATGTAATTGGTGCATATTGCAGGTAACCAGGGAAGAAGCTGTTAGCAAGTATGTTATCGCTGGGAGCTGCACGTACCCTGTTCTGCGTACAGCGCATATCCATTTTTCATGGCATAACATTCTGCAGAGAGACCCACATTTGTGCTTGCAATGTATGCTCATTCCTTGAGATAAAATGTCTGTTTGCTTCACACGGGATGGAGTATACTGGACACATGCTTTGTTAGTGATGTGATGTGTTTGTTACTAGTTAAGCAGCTATGAGAGATTGGGGTATATTTAGCAATGTGTCCAGATCTGAACCCTAGGTGTTCCGGACATCCATGCATTGCTGAGTATCACACTATCTGTGTGCTGTAGCAATCCTTTGCTACTGGACTGGCTTGTCCACACAGGAAAATCCAGTTGCAGATCATAGTTATAGCACAACACCCAACTCCTCCTTCCTGTTACAACTCCACTGATATTGTGCTGCATTTATATAGCACTTTAGAGAGTTCCATTCAAACCCTTTTTGTAGATCTTCCTGTGATCCGTGTAACAAAAAGTACATAAGTATTATTCCTCTAGTTCTCTGCATGCTACTTGGGAGTCAGATGCATTAGTTCAGCTGGGCAGTGTGCTGGCTTGCACCGGGAAAAATGCACTTGTGCTCTTTAAGCAACTATTGAACAAGCAATGCCATCTAAAGAGAATCAGTGTTATGTAGTGGTCAGAGTGTTGGGCTAGGATCTGGGTGACCCAGGTTCATATCCCCACTCTGCCCACCCAGTGGGCTCACTGGGTGACCTTGGGCCAGTCATGAATGTTCTGCCTAACCTACCTCACAGGGTTGTTTGAAGATTAGATGGAGGAGGTGACAACAATGTAAGTTACAATAATGTAAGTTGTTTTCCGTCTCCATTGGGCAGAATGTTTTGGAAGAAACCTAACTGAGCATTTGGGAGGTGGCAGCAAAGTGGAGGAGAGAAATCTGCACTGGAGCCCTTCAGAGTTTCAAAGTGGACTTCAGCATCTCTTGGGATTTTCAGGATCCACAGATGAACCTCCATGAGAGAACAATATATGCCACGAAGTTCTGAAACTTGTAAACAGTATAGAGATGGGGAGAAACTCTTTTTTTTAAAATGGACATGGTAAAGCCAGTTCTTCATGTAGTTAACACATCTGAAACCAAAAATAGTGAATGGAAACAAACCACATTTTGTTGTGGCATCCAAATCAAGCAAAATGTCAACCTGGGACTTGTTCTGTCACTTACGAATCAGGTTTCTAAAGCAGCTGAATCTTGATTTGTAGGCAAAAACTAACCTCCGGTTTGGCTGTCCCAACAAACTGCAGTTTAAGGATATAAGAAGAGCCCTACTGGATCAGATCAATAATCAATCTAGTCTCACATAGTAGCCAGCCAGTTCTTCTGGATGGCCAAGAACAGGGCACAGAGGCTGAGGCCTTCCCCTGATGTTGCCTCCTGGCTCTGGGATTCTGAGGCTTAGTGCCTCTGAATGTGGAGGTTCCCCTCAGTCACCATGGCTAGTAGCCATTGATAGACTTATCCTCCATGAATCTATCTAATCCCCTTTGAAAGCTTGTGAGGGGGTTGAAGGAACACATGGACTGGAGGATTCCCTGGGGTCCTCACCAGGAACAAATCATAGTTGGCTCATGAAGCTGAACACAACTTCCTGGTAGATTGAGGGGGGTTCCTGGTAGATGGAGGGCAGGCTTGGCTTTGCTGGCAACAGGTATGGAAGCCTCTTTGGCCTCTTCAGTTTGTTTTGAAGACAGGCTTGTTTTGCTGTTGTGTGGGCATGTAATTTGCTTAACCTTTCCTGACTCGCTTATCAAGTCTGCGTTTGCCAGTTCCTGACTAAGCATGAGCAGCTTGATGCAGCGTCACTCTTCCAAGTCAGCACATTGGAGCTTGTTCAGTAACTCAGGTCCCTGATACCAGTTCTTTTGACAGGACATCGAGAGGGTTTCCCATGCTAAAAATCTGAGAGCTTAGGTGTCAGATCAGCTCATGGGCTGCTTGCCCTGTTGGCTTAGACAAACAATAGCCTTCTTCATTTGTAGATGTTATAGCCAGAGGAGGATGTTGTTGTGGTTAATTAGTTTAATAAGCCTTAATTATTGCCCACAATACCAGTTCATAAACTTAACTACCATCCCCGGGGTGACTTACCATGCAGTTTCGGGCGGGGGGGGGGGGAGGAATCAGAGTTAGTTGAATTTAGGTTTATTTAAAATGAAAGTGTCTGAACTGAACTAGTGTGGGGGGCTATGAACTTGGGAGACTTGTGTTCAAGTTCTCCCTTAGACATAAAAAATTGGGATTCAAACCTGGGTCTTTGAGATCCTAGTTTGAGATCCTAGGCTTAATACTGCATTTTTGAATTGTAAGCTGCCACGAGCAGGACTCTGAAGAGGCGGCATAGAAGTATTCTAAATAAATCTCTCTCTCTTAACCTTAAATCATGACGTGTGTGTCAATTTTTCTGAAATATTTCAAACTCGCAGTCCCTGTTTTAATTCCTACATGATCAGACGTATTTGGAATAGTTTGGAGTTTAAAAGCCCAGTGACTTTTTCCCTATCCTTTTCTTCAGAAATACTGCAATTTACCATCCCCCCCCAACCTTCAAAATCATATTAAGAATCTGAGGAGAGAAACTGTCTTAAGTCAAAATAATTAGAAAAAGCAATCCTTGTATGTTTGGTATCCAAGTAAAGAAAATAACAAGGGAAATGTAAACACAAATTAGATTAACTGGAAATAAATCTAGCAGATGATGAACAGCTGACCTTCCCAAAAAGTTATTTGACATTCAGAGGTATGTGTATGTTTTATTTTCTAGAGTGGGGGGGAAGGTGATGATTTTTTATCATTAAGTGCATCTATTTTCTACCCTTCCTAGGAACTGAAGTTCACCATCAGATTTCCTTGCAGGTACTGAACAGACCTAATCCTGTTTAGTTTCTGCAAGGCTGGCTGTGTCTTGTTAAAGAACAGGGCCCTTGCTTCATCCTTTCTTAGCTACAGGGTTGTAACTTGCAACTGAGTGATTTGCAACTCAAAATATATGTCCCATTGCTGTGTGAGCTGCTGTATACATCAGTAATATTTTTAAAAAATTGTTTTGCATAAAATGACTTAGATTAACTCCTGCTTACTCAGTAAATTTCTGTAGTTCTCATCAAGTGCCGAGAAGTGTATTTGTGCTGAACCAAAATAAGTGAAGGTAAAATTTGCAATTTCAGTGCCTGTAAAGCCAAAGAAAAGTGTCATCTGAAACCAGTAGCGGTCAGGGCTAAACTGTCCCATTTTCGGGGTGTTGGGGGGAGATGATCACATCAAGGGAATAAGAATAAAGGCAAGGATTGAAACAAGCTCAGTTTGCATCTTTAAAAGTAGATAAAGGTGTAGGAGGTATGGTCCAAACATAGGGAGGTAAACAAGTAAGGAATTCTGTAATAAGCAGAATTGGTGGAGAAATGGGTTAGATGGAGAAGAGCACTAAACAGGAGCAGGGTGAGATAATAAGAGTGATGGGCAGGAGATGAGCAGCAGAATTAAGAATGGCATTAAAATTAATGAAGTTATTTGGTGGCAGGGATGAAATGCCCTGTTAAGTGGGGCATTATTGTAACCAGGCTTAGAATCATAGAGCTGGAAGGGAACTCCAGAGTCATCTAGTCCAACCCCCTGCACAATGCAGCAAATTCACAAATACCTCCCATCACACACACCCAGTGACACCTGTTCCATGCCCAGAAGATGACAAAAAGCCTCCAGGATCTCCAGCCAAACTGGCCTGGAGAAAACTGCTTCCTGACCCCAAAGTGGCAATCCCTGGGCATGTAAGAAAGGGCCACAAGAACTAAGCACTGATGCAACCCTTCCTGCCCTCTCTCTCATGATTTACCTAAGTTCACAGAATCGGCATTTGCTGTCAGATGGCTGTCTGGCCTCTGTTCAAAAACCTCCAAAGATGGAAAACCCACCACCTCCCAAGGAAGCCTGTTCCACTAAGGAAGCGCTCTGTCAGGAAGTTCTTCCTAATGTTTAGCCGAAAACTCTTCTGATTTCATTTCAACCTGTTGATTCGGGTCTGACCTTCTAGGGCAACAGAAAACAACTCTGTACAGCTGTTCTTGAAGATGGTTATCATATCACCTCTCAGTCATCTCGTCTCCAGGCTAAACATACCCAGTTCCTTCAACCTTTCCTCATAGGACTTGGTCTCTAGACCCCTCACCATCTTTGTTGCCCTCCTCTGGACACGTTCCAGCTTGTCTATACCCTTCTTGAATTGTGGTGCCCAAAACTGAACACAATACTCTAGGTGAAGTCTAACCAGAGCAGAGTAAAGCGATGCCATCACTTCAGGTGATCTGGACATTATACTTCTGTTGATACAGCCCAAAATGGCATTTGCCTTTTTCGCTGTCGCATCATACTGCTGACGCATGTTCAGTGTATGATCTACTAAGACCCCTAGATCCTTTTCCCATAAACTACTGCCAAGTCAAGTCTCCCCTGTCCTATGATTATGTGTTTGATTTTTCCTACCTAAATGCAGAACTTTACATTTATCCCCATTGAAATTCATTTTATTTGTTTTAGCCCAGGTTTCCAGCCTGTCAAGATCATCCTGTATCCTGACTCTGTCTTCTACTGTATTTGCAACCCCTCCCAATTTAGTATTATCTGTAAATTTAATAAGCATTCCCTCTAGTCCTTCATCCAAATCTTTTATAAAGATGTTGAACAAAACAGGTCCCAGGCTTGAAACTGCTCATTTAATTGACACCTCTGTTTCCACCTTATTATTTTTAGATGTTATAAAGCCTTTGGGGGAGGCTTTGAAGAAACAGACTCTGGGATTTGATTGGCATTGTCTGTAACAGAAAGGCAGAGACATTTGAAAGCCACTGTGGTGTAGTGGTTACACCAGGGTCCCCCAATGTGGTGCCCGCAGGCTCAGTGGCACCCACCAAGTGTTTTTAGGAAGCGGAAGGAGCCAGGTGGAGCTCTTGCCCAGCAAGGGTTTTGATTGGCTGTGCAGATTTTTAAAAATGTTGCTTTGGCAGCAGCTGCCACCACAGCAGAAGGATCTTCTGCTGTGTAATTGAAAGTAAGCTGTGGCAGCAATTTTTTCGCTGGCTCAACCATTTGTGTCTTTGCCTACCACACTGTGCCAGAATTCCAAAGGTGTCCTCAGGCTTAATGTTGGGGACCACTGAGTGAAGCGGTTGGCTTAGGGGTGGGGAGTGTTGGGTTCAAGGTTCTGCTCGGCTGTAGAGCTTGTAAGGTGGCCCAGTCAGTCTCATCTTGTAACTCTTTTTAGAGGGTTGTTGTGAAGATAAAATGGAGAGAGAGACCCCAGGCAAGCCACGCTAGAACTCTTGGAGTTACGGCAAGGCACAAATGAAGCTGCCTTATACTGAATCAGACCATTGATCCATCAAGGTCAGTCTTGTCTACTCTGACTGGCAGTGGCTGTCCAAGATCTGCAGCAGAGGTCTTTCATAACCCCTATTGCCTGAGCCTTTTTAGCTGGAGATACCGGGGATTGAACCTTGGACCTCCTGTATGCCAAGTGGATGCTGTGTTACCCAGAGGGCATGAGAGTTGATTCTGCTATTGTGAAGATGGAAAACTTTTACAGTAATCAGATATTAGGAGGAGAGTGATTAATCTCTGCCAGCACAGATTGTTACTTTTGGAGAGCTGTCTGGTTCCACC
>NW_015164670.1:212021-226948 GCF_001447785.1 Gekko japonicus
TTGATAAAAAGGAGGTTGCATCACAGGGAACTGTGACGTGAAAGATCCGTGGGCGGGGATCGGGCTTTATTAAATTGGGAGAAGATGTTAAAACAGGAAGCCAGAGGCCATTGAGAATATGAGAAAGCGAGTCAAGCGACATGTCGAGAGTGAGCGATCAAAGGAGTTTTTGAAAGAGGAGGCCCTAAAAATCAAGGTATGTCTGCCTGGCTGGGCTGTTTGACAGGCAGGGATGAAAGGACAGGAGAGTGATTGATTTCCACTGGCTCCCTTATGTCTGGTATGCAGATCTGTCTGTGTTATTGGGGCTGATCACGGTAGATTTTGTGTCACAATTGACTAGGCAGTAAGAGAGCAACTTTCTTTTGGAGATCCGCCCCCTACCTGACACTGTGCTTTCCTAGTAAGGAATGTGTTTTTAGCAAGAGCTGAGTTGAGGTTTCCTTGGAGTGGTTGAGGCTACAACCTAGAGACCATTCATCTGAATGAGGTGCTGTGGTGCCCCCCACCAAAGTGGCTGCTTTTCCCTCAGCGTCTCCTCTTTAAAGGGCCTATCCTGGCTTTGTTCCACCTCATTGGACCGGGAGATGTTTCAGAAGACTCTACGAGGCTGGATGGCTTAAAAAAAATTTTTGTGTGCCCAAGGCAAATGGTTTTGTTGTGCTCCACCACCATGGTCCTCCCCTGGCACTGCGGGGGAAGCTGCGCCCCACTAATGCAGAATTCTGAAAGTGCCCACAGGCTCAACAATTTTGGGAATCCCTGACCTAGAGGCTTAAAATACCAGTGACTCCTGCTAAAGTCAAACGTCTGTCCAAATGAGAGATTTAAAAGATCTCTTTTTTTTGGGGGGGGGGGGGGTTAAGAAGTGTCAGTGAGCACCTCTGCCCTGACTTGAATAGGCCAAGTTTTCTTGATCTTGGAATCTAAGCAGGGTCAGCCCTGGTTAGTACTTGGATGGGAGACCACCAAGGAATACCATCCAACAACTCACCTCTGTACCTCTCTTGCCTAAAAAACCCTGTGGGGTTGCCATAAGTTGACTTGAGGGCACTTTCTACTACCCATTAGCAGCTCCAGGCAGCTGCTTTGAAAATGGGACCGAGGGGGAATTTAAGTCTTTCCTCTCGGGCTGCTTCTGGTGGAAGAAGTCCCGTACGAACTCTGGAGCCATTTTTAGCACCCGTGGAGGTAACTGCAGCTTTGGAAGGGCTGTTCAAATTGTGGAAAGAGGCCGATCTCTCTGTTTCCCTTACAACCCTTCCTTGAGAGTCAAAGAAACTGCTGGAGATGCTAATTAGGTTTTTATCCTGGCGGCAGCAGATCTCATCTGGTTGTGGTTGGCTCAGAGGTTTGATTGGACTGAACTGGGTGAACTGATCAGGGTTGGTTTGTGTGGCTTCCTTATCTCCATTATCATGTTTTGATCAAGGTGCCAGCATGTTAATGCATTTTAGTGTTTGCTTATGAGCGAAGGAGGGATTTGAATCCTCACTGGTGACTAAATGCAAGAGCAAGGATGGTGCAGTGGTGGCCGTGTTGAACTGGATCTGAGTTCAACCCCCCCCCCCTTGTCGCGCAGCTCGCTCAGGATTTCTCCACTCAAGCTACTACCTCTCCTAATTTGTCAATCACATTAGTCAGTGTGGTGTACTGGTTAGAGAGTTGGAGTTGGAAGTCCCAGGTTTGAATCCCCACTCTGCTCCAAAGCTTGCTGGGTGGCATTGGGCCTCTCATGCCCTCTCAGCCTAACCGACCTCACAAGGTGGTTGTGAAGATGAACGGGGAAGGAAGTATCATGTATGTTGCCTTGCAGGAAGGGTGGGATAAAAATATACTAGCCAAGTTCTGTATTTGCATGTCCACAGCTCGTAAGTTTTGTAAGTGGTTGGTCTGGTTTGAAGTTGCAGCCAGCCTGGGCAGTCATAAGGGATGTGGGCTCTGTGGCCACGATTGGGTTGGTTGCTCATCTGCCCCAGGGGCAGGTTGGCATCCCTGAGTTTGGCTTCCGGGAAAGAGTCCTGCTCTAATGGTGAAATGGCCAGCTCGTGTGCCAGTTGTGGAAGCAGCAAAACCAGGCCAGTTGCAGACTTAGTATGGAGTGCTTGGAGGACTTGCCAGGTATGCAGGAAAATGACGTCGCAAAATAATCTGGTGGTAGTAGGGGAGATGCCTAAAAAGCTGGTGAGGACCAAGCGTACTCCAGGAATCGCATGATGTTGAGAGCATGGAAGAGTCCGAACCGGGGTTGACAGTTTGAATTGAGGAGGACTTGTTTGGCCACAATGGCATCTCTTGAGAACTGAATTGCTGCTTCTCGGAAGGCATTGGTCTCTTGAGGCTCCTTGCCTAGCACCAGAGATATTGTGCATCTCTTGTCAAATGACACACGTGTTTGCATCCTCCCCTTTACGAATTCTGCAGAAGTGACCTCTCCAAATGTAATCTGATACATTTGTTTAGCGTCTCGGGTTATGACGTTTGAGAAGCAAGCTTGTTCCATACCAGTGGATTAATTTTAAAGCACTGCACTGACTGTCATTTAGCAGTCCGAACCTGATACAATCCTGATGTAACAGTTAAGGAGGAAAGGTTCCTTTTGTGATTCTTAGATGTGAAATGAATAAACAGATATTTTGGGAGCAATGCCTTTAAACATAACGAACTGTTGTGATCCTGGAGTTACTCTCTTGATCCGGGAAGTAAGTCAGAAGATCTGTGGGTGAGTCTGTAGGGAACAGTCATCTGAAGGATCCCACCATGGGATACAGGGTTGATTTTAATGGCCCTCTCCCCCATCGCAGTCTTCAGTATTCTTGGTTGACCCAGGCTAGCTTGGTCTTGTCACATCTCAGAAGCTAAGTAGTGTCGGCCCTGGTTAGTACTTCGATGGGAGACCACCATGGGAAGTCCAAGTTTGCCATGTGGTGGCAGGCAATGGCAAGCCACCTCTGTCTCTGGCCTTGAAAATCCTACAGGGTTCCTTCAAGTTGGCTGTGACTTGATGGCACTTGCACCACCAACTCTGGATTTGTGTTCCAGAGTAGGAAGAAGAACAGTTGGTTTTATACCCCCACCTTTCACTACCCAAAGGAGTCTCAGAGCGGCTTACACTCTCCTTCCCTTCCCCTCCCCACAACAAACACCCTGTGAGGTAGGCGGGGCTGAGAGAGCTCTGAGAGAACTGTGACTGACCCTAGGTCACCCAGCTGGCTTTTATGTGGAGGAGTGATGAATCAAACCCCATTCTCCAGATTAGAGTCCGCTGCTCTTAACCATTACACCAAACTGGCTGGGTGTTAAGCACTAAAGAAAAGTAAACAGTTGGATAAAGATCAGCCTAATGGAAGGACAGTCCAGTGCATCTGATGAAGTGAGCATTGACACACACAAGAAGCTTACTTTGGAACAAAATCTCTTTCACCTTTAAGGCCCCACCGGATTCCTGTTTTATTTCAGACATGGAGTGGAGAGGGAGATTTCCATGCATATGCTTGCAAGGAGGGACTTGTACGTAATCATGTTGGCGATTGCGAGTATTGATCTGTCTAGGACTGAATAGTGATGAGTTCAGCTGAAATTGTGCAAGGCGGGAGGAGATAATCTTGGGCATGTGGCACTTGTGATCTGAGACCTTTGAGATAGTCCTGTTTACTGATGATGTTTTCTAACTGGCTTAGTTGAGTCACACTGGAGTATTCTTGACTCTTGTTAAAATTGCTTTTGGCTCCCTGCAGTCCCCATCATTGGCTCTCTTGCTTGAACTTTTCATTACAATGAATCTTTATTTCTTTCAAATTGTATACCCCATTCTTTCAGCCCCCCCACCAAACCCCTCTCAAAGCAATTGTGCAAAATCATCAATTGGTCAAAACCATTGTTGCTGTTGTTTGGTACTCAGTTGACTATTTATTACATTTTTATCCTGCCTTCCTTCCAAGGAGCTCAAGATGGTATACATGGATCTCTGTTTGATTTTTCACAACAGCCCTGCAGGTTAAACTAAGAAAGACTCAGTAAACCTGCAGGTTAAACTAAGAAACTCAGTAAACCTCATGGCAAACAGTGATTTGAACCTGGGTCCCTAGTCTTAAACTCTGAGCCACACTGACAAGGAAAGCTTTAAGAAGAGCATAGTGTGAATTATACCCTATTTCCTCCCTTATAATAATATGTAGCTTCCAGTTTTAAAAGAGCTTTGCATATTATTTTGTTGCTATCTTCACAACAGCTCTATAAGGTAGGCTGGTAGCATCATCCCGATATTGCAGTTTGAGGGGTTGGGGCTCAGAGAGTGACTTAATGCCACTGTCAGGATTTGAACCCAAATCACAGCTGATTCAGAGAGCTCCCTCCTGTGTGCCCCCATCAGAGGAGGGGTGAGGAGTAGGCTCATCAGGCGGGGCCTTTTCTGTTGTGGCTACAGAGTTGTGCAACTCCCTCCCATGAAAGGCCCCCATGGCGTAATCACTACTTTTGGTGAAAATCAGATTTTTGGTGAACAGCAGTGGGGTTGCCAACTCTGGTCGGGAAATATCTGGAGATTTGAGGGGTGAGCCTGAGGAGGGCAGGGTTTTGGGATGGAGGACCTCAGCTGTGTATAATGCCACGGAGACTGTTAAGTGTGCAACTCAACAACGAAGTAAGTAACAAGTGATTCAGCTTTATTGAGAACGAGAACTTCCAAAAGATCACACAGCATCAGACGACACAACAACCGCAAACAGGGGAGCATAGCTCCTTTTAAACTCTCCCTGGCTGGGGTAGCCACACCCTTTCATAGTTAACATCCAATCATAATTCATAGATAACATCCAATCAATACAGTTCCCTCCAGCACAGTTCTCTTACATTTGATTGGTTACAATAATGCTTCAGCCAATGGTATTGTTACAGATTATAATCCTGGCTGAGGTTTCAAGCTTAACATGTATTTGGATACTGTGAAGACACAACAGAGACCACCCTCCAAAACAGCCATTTTCTCTAGGGCAACTGATCTCTGTCATCTGGAGATCAGTTCTAATTCTGGGAGCTTTCCAGGACCCCCCCCCCCCCCCGGAGACTGGCGAGGCTGGCAACCCTGTGTGTTAGTTTGTAGTAGTAGAATAAAATCTGTGTCCAGTAGCACCTTAAAGACCTTCAGAATTTGCCAGGGTATAAGCTTTTGTAAATAAAAGCTTGCTTTGTCAGACACAAACAGTTCAGCAAACTCACGCCCTGGAAGATTTTGTGGGTCTTTTAAGCTGCTACTGGACTCGAATTTTGTTATTTCAGTGGCCTCTTGAGCTAGGGTTTCCAACCTCCAGCAATTACAACTGATCTCTAGGCTACAGAGATCAGTTCTCCTGCAGAAAATGGCCTCTGTCAGGAAGGTGGATTCTGTAGCATTATACCCCATTGAAGTCCCTCCCCTCCCCAAACCCCACCTTCACCAGACTCCACCCCCCAAAAAAACAAAAAAAAATCTCTAGGTATTTCCAAACCCCCCCCCCCCCTTTCCAGTAGAACGAAAGCAAGCCCTGCAAAGGCTGCTTTGCTGTCACTGTGGTTTTGCATATGCTAGTTCTATTGCTTCATAGTATTACTTGCTTGCTTTTGGTTTTTACTGTTAGCCCCTTCTCTCTCTCTCTCTCTCTCTCTCTCTCTCTCTCCACCCAAATGCAGTGTAAAACAAATGTATTTAAATAAACAATAAATGCTAAACTAATCAGGAGTCACCGGTGGTGGCTTGCATTTGGAAGAATGGGGTTAGCAATCCAGAGCTGTGATTGGCTTGTTCTCGCCTCTGGTGATCGAGGAATATAGTTTAACTAGCCCTGCCATTTAACTAGCTGCTTGGCAACGGGAGCCGGCTCTCTCCTTTGCCCTGCAAGACCTGACCTCTGGATCCTGCCTCTCTTTCCTGCTGCAATCCGGCTATTGCCCTCTCTTTATCAAACCTCTGTTGCGTGCGTGTGTCTGTGTGTCTTGGGGAGGTTGGAGAGGCTTTTGCAGAGTCAGCTGTTTCCAAGAGTGGTTATTTTTTCCGCTCAGTTAGACATGTTTGATCTAAGAAGGTGTGTACAGGGGGTGGGGGAAAGTGGCAAAGTCCTCTGGACTTGGCTTGTGGTCATTTCTCTCTGTGTTTAAAATGTCAGCCAAGGTTCAGTGAGTTTTTTGAAGATTTGGGGGATAAAGAGTAACTGGCCCCAGGGGAGGGGGTGGGAAACTGCAGAAGCCCTGGGGGACCCGATTTGTGGGAGATCTCCACCCGCCCCCCAGCTTCTCAAGGCCTGGTGGGAAATTGGTAACTCTTAACTAACCTTTTACTGAACCTCAGGGTTTTTAAAATTGGGGCTATGCAGCTCTGAATTTCACCCCAAAACTTGGCTCTCGGAGCAGAGCAGCATGTAGTAATTTAAAACCAATGCAGGCACCAAATAAAATGTAGTCTATATTTTGAGTAGGTGGTTGGGAAGGGGGATTCTTGGTGAGTTCTGGGTGCATGCATGATAGAAGGGTGCCTGTCCACTGCCTGGCAATCGGTGGCCGAGGGGGGGGGGGAGATGAAGGAAGATGGTAGGATAGGGTTGCCAACTCCAGACTGGGAAATACCTGGAGATTTTGGAGGTGGAGCCTGAGGAATGTGGGGTGAGGGGAGGGACTTAAATGGGGTATGATGCCACAGACTCCACCTTCCAAAGCAGTCATTTTCTCCAGGTGTACTGATGTGTCGCCTGGAAATCAGTTTAATAGTGGGAGATCTCCAGCCGCCACCTGGTGGTTGGCAACCCTATGGTAGAATGGCCAGCGCTAATCTGGTGGAGCCTCTTTGGACTAGTACAGTGCACAGGTGTTCTCACTCTTTGGATCCACTGGTGTGTGTTCAGAGTAGCTTAACAGGTTGGGCTTAGACTAGACTTGCTTTCAAGAACACATTAAGGCAGTTTTGTTGCTAGCAAATTGGCTAATGCCAACTCCCAGCCCTCAGGAAAATGCTCAGAAGCCCTGACCTGGGTAGGCCAGGCAAGCCCGATCTCATCAGATCTCGGAAATTAAGCAGGGCCGACTCTGGCAAGTACTTGGATGGGAGACCTCCTTGGAAGACCAGAGGCAGGAGGAGGGAACAGGCTTTATTCAGCCACATCCCTGAATATCCTCCAGGCCCCCAGTAGGGGTCAGGCACCAGAGGTTGCCATGACTTCCAGGTACACGCACACGCAAACACGCATGCATATATGAAAAATTAAAAAATACCAAAAAGAAAAGGAAGAAAAAATGGTCAAAACACCTTCCTTGCATTGTTGGTTTGCTATTTATAAGAATCTTAATAAGCGATATTAATGTTCTTATGACTGCTTATTCCTGTTAAGCAGTAATCCTTTGTGTAATGTGTGTACTAGCTTGGTTCGTTGTAGTGTTCAAAGGCTTTGTGTGCCTTATATGGCTGCGACACACCAGTTGTATAAGGTAGGCCAGTACTAATAACCATGTGTTGCAGATGGAGGTTGTGGCTTGCCCGAGGTTTATGGGAGAGGCAAGGTTTAAACTGGGGACTTGTGAGTCATAGCTTGAATACACTGATCCCTGAAAATATAATGTGATTGGGAGTGAGGGTTGCCAACTCCAGGTTAAGGAATTCATGGATATTTAGTGGTGCAGCCTGGCAAGGGACAGAGTATGAATATCAGTAGGGTACAGTACCATAGAGTCTACCCTCCAAAGCAGCCATTTTCTCCAGAGGCACTGATCTCTGTGTTCTAGAGACAATTTCCAGTGCTGGGAGATCTCCAGGCCCCACCTGGAGGTTACAATCCAGAAAGTTCCACGATACAATCAAAAATCCAAAACCGTGAAGTTATAACTATGACAAATGTCAGTATTCATAAATCTCTTATTTATCATAAATACAATGCATATATCTCTACATTGATTATCAATCATCCATTCTCAAGTCACAATAATATCAAAAGACCATTCTTAAATACTCATATGATACATGAAAGTGCTTATAAATGTCCTTCAACAGATTAAAGAGCTTGTGCTATGCTAAAACATTTTATGACCTTTGTTCTTCCAAATCCAATTATTGTGGGTAATATTTGGATGATAAATAAGAAATTTATGAATATTGCCATAGTTTTAACTTCACGGTTTTGTATTTTTGATCGTTCCCACCTGGAGGTTGGCAACCCTATTGCACGTAGCGAAATGAGGTTACAGTCTCAAAGTTGGTGTTTGCCAAACTATTGTAATATTTATGTTAAAGCTTTTGTTTATGGACCCATCATGTCTTCTTTCCACCTTCCCCAAATGAATATCAAAGGGCTTTTAAAACTCTTTTATGGCTTGTATGGCTTTTAATTCTGTGGCTGACAACTGCATGAAAACACCTTGGTTGTGGCTAGCTTTGCCTGTTAGTACAGGATGAAGTTACACCTTTGTGCCATCCAGCTCCATGATGAAAAGAGGGAAACTATATGGCTGCTGGTTCTGGTTCTGAAATGACCCTAAGTTATATGTGTGGGCAGGTCAGGCATAGTAGCGAGAATTTCTGAGTTCAAGTCTTCACTCCATCAGGAACTTACTGGAAGTGGCCTTCAACACCCCATTTATTATGGAAGAAAGTGCTGGTCTATTTTATAGGATTGTTCTAAGGAACATGCTGGAGCATTTTGAGCTGTTGCAAGGGTAGGAAACATAGGCAAAGGAACCGAGTGAACTGTAGGCATGCTGTTGTTTATTAAATGTGACTGTGGCTTCTTGTGTGTGAATTCTGGGAAGTGATTAGCTCTTAATTTAAAGAAAATTAGCTGCCTTAGCTTGGTCTCCTAGAATTGCTGATGAGCACTGCTCAAGTGCTTTCTTTATCCACGAGTGATGCGGAGGTAGCTTTTCAGGCATTTAATATCCTCATAGTGAATACTGTGCAATTTCAAAGCTGTTCTTAAGAGTTCGTGTGGTATGGCTGTCCTAGGAAGGGATACCTCTGGGTTCAAATTCCCACTTAGTTGTGAGGCTCACTAGGTAGGGTTGGCCACTGTCTTAGCTTCACTTTCCTTGCAGGGTTGTTGTGAGGCTAGAATGGAAGATGTGAGAACCATGCATGCTACTATGAATTCCTTGGAGGAAAGGAGAGATAAAAATATGATTTTTTTAAAAAAATATATTGTTATCCCTAACTTTTAAAAATCAGATATCTCAATTCAGTTACTTTTGGCAATTTTAAGGGGGTATGAATTCTTTTTGCTGAGTTATGTGTTCTGGTGCACTAACCACTACTTTACCAGTTTCACACTTACTACCCTAATGAAGTCATAGTAGGGCTTCTTTTTGCTGCTTTGTTTGCGGAACAGAAATCAAAGAAACCTGCTAAATCATGCCTCATTCAAGTTGGGGACATGAAAAATACCATCCTGGTTCATTGTGGTTTCTCCCCCCTGTACCGCTTAATGTGTCACGTGAATACTTCTGCTATGCTTCAGTTCTTTCTGGTGGTTCCAGATTTCGAAAATCCTAATGCACTGGTTACGGAATGGCCCATTTTTGTTGGTTATACTGACTCAGTATATGTAATCTGCCTTGACTCCCTGTGATAAAGGCAGACTATAAATAATATAAATAAATTAATAGAAATAATCATTCTGTAGCATTTTCAAAACCACTTTGCTTGGCAGAGCTTCGTATTGATGAGCCAGGTGTCAATGGTGAGCTTGGCAATGCTGGGCAAGGATTGATCATTGACTTCATTTATTGTCCATCTTTCGCCTTGAGATGCAAGGCATCTCACAGAGTTATAAGAACAGCAGGATAGACACCAGTGTGATATATGCAGTGAACAATGCAGTAAATCTGGATTACACAATGAAATGACAAGAAAATCAAAACAGTATAATAAATCTACTAGCCTGGATTTTACAAATTTTATTTTATTTATTGTCTTTATTGTTTTTGCAACTGGAGTCATACAATAAACCTCATTAAACCAGGAAACCATGGAAGAGTTTAAAGGATTTTACAAATTAAGGAATTCAAAAAACTGGATTTCACGTTTTGGTGGAGGGTGAGATAAAGACTGCTCAGATACATCCAATAAATATATCCAATAAACAATGCATTGTGAATGGAGAGGAAAAATGAAAACTGCCTAAAACTTTCCCAGGCAATTAAAATTTCAACACAATTACCTTTATAGAAAGTGTCTTCCTTCAGAATCCCTTTTTTTTTTTTACCAGATCTCTGATGATCACACCTTCAATGTCTGTGCATGTTGGGTAGAAAACAGCTTTGGTGGGTTCCTTTTAGTTAGATCAAGGTTCAGGGTTTTGTTTTGTTTTTTACTTTCAGCTTTTTTTTTTTTTTGAGACAGCAAAAAACTTTGTGGCACTGCCTCCCCCTCCCCCAACTTTAATGTTTGCTTAGTCATGGAATTTGTTAGCCAGGATAGGTTCAGCTCTCTTGCACCCTGTGGCTATTTGCCTTGGCAGTGCCGGTCCTTGGAACCAGAAAGGGAAACTAGGTTAGAGAATCCCCCTCTCCTGCTCCCGGGGGAAGAGGCGGGGCAACAGACTCCACTGATGTAGGCCTTGCTCCCTGCAGCAACTGGGCAGCCTTGTTTCATCAGGCAGCCCAGGACAGAAGAGCAAGATCTTGCCGAAGGATCACTGGGTTCTTGTCCTTCCAACCTCGACGGCTCCATTTAGGGGGCTGGGAAACCTGTCCTTCTCTTTCCCTTCTGGGCCGCCTCCTCGACTGAGGATCAGAGGGGCAGGCAAAGTGGGTGGAAAATCCCAGCGCTCTTGCTGGGCAAACCAGTTTTGGGCAGGTGTGGCAGCTGCAGTCCCTCCGGAGGGAATAGAGCCGCAGGTGGCTTTTGGGGGCTGGGGGGGGGGAGGCTGTGCTCGAAAAGACATCTCATCAGCAGAAGGCTGAGAATCGGAGCAGTGAGGTTTTGACTCTGGGCTGCTTGCTCTTCCAAATTGTTGCTTTGCTTTGTGGGGGGGGGGAGGGATAACGTGGAGCCTTTGGCTGATGTCCTCTGGGCAGGGTGCTGTGGTAGAGACCCTTCCTTTGAAGTCCTGGCCGCAGAGGGTGGCTGTGAGATTGGAGTTGTTCATTGCTTCTTTCTTTCCCCCCCCCGCACAGGACAGAGGGATAAAAATCCCCCGACAGCTGGGAAGAGGCCCGAGCTCCTTCATCCCAGTTGAAGAGGTGAGTTGCTTGGCTTATGATGATCTTCTCTTTCTCTGCCAAGCTTGGCGTAATGATTGTGGCAGTAATCCCTTATGAACCTGCGCGAGTTTTATTATGGTCATCTTCGGAGGCCTCACTTTTGGTGTCCCCACTTTATGAGGTTAGGCAAGTGGTAACCCAGGGGAGGGCCTTCGCAGTTGTGGCCCCAGAGCTCTGGAACTCTCTGCCCATGGAGATTTGTCTGTCCCCTTTTGTTGCTGTCCTTCCACCAGCGGGTGAAGACTTTTCGGTTTTGATCTCTCCTTCCTAAACAATGTTTTATGTTTTGTATATCTATTTTAACGCTTTGTTTTTTAAACCCTTTAAAATGTCATTTGGGAGGGAGGGTTATTTTAATAGCTTTACAGTGTAGTTTTATCATTCGTGTTTTACATTTTTAGCCCCCTGGGTTGCCCTTGTGAGGGCAGAAAAGCACGAGATAAATTTTGTCAAGAATAAAATAATAAAATAAATTGTCCTGTCCATGTTTGGAAGAATTTATGGTCACTTTTGAAGTTGGGGATTAAATTTGTGACAAGGTGTAACGTTTCGAAAAGGTTGGGAGTTGACTTGGATGAGGCAACTCCAATTTGGCATTGTCTTTGCCCAGGAGAAAACCCAGTAAATGTTCAGCAGCGAGCAAAAAACTATTAGTCCAAAGCAAAATGCAAAGCCGAAACCCATGCAATGCCTTTTATTAGGACTAAAAGCATGCTTTGAAACTGCTAGCAGGTGCATTAAAAATGTTTGTTTGGAATGGGAATGTCAAAAAATACATTACACCGAGAGAGTTGCCAGTGTTCATAGTGTTTTCCCATCACAGTAGTTCTTACAACAGCCCTGTAAATCAGGACAGTATTCTTATTTAATGCAAGGCATTTCTTATTTAGTAACAGCTCAAAGCAAATCACAATGGGCATGCACAACTAATAAAATGACAAATGTAAGTTAAAAGCAATTTACAAAAGACAGAAAACTGTCTTGCTGTAAACAGCAGTTCAAAACTAGGGTAGAAGTTTATTCCTCCCCTGAAGTGGAGAGAGTTGTCCTAGCAAGTTCCTGGCTGAGAAGAGATCTGAACCAGTAACCTTGGATTATAACTTGCTTTCTGCTATGCTACACCAGTCCCCAGACTCAATAGGCTAGATATCTGGATGAGAAAGGGGGGAAACATAGCACCCTTTTCTTCCTGCCTGCTTTTCTTGCCCTGTTTGTCTGTTCTAGGAAGCAGCAGGTATACATAGACTGGGCCTTTTGCTGTGCAATCCTATGCAGAATTACTCCAGTTGAAGCCCATTGAAATAAATGGGATTTAGACTGGAGTAACCTGATATCAGATTGGCACTGTTAGGAACTGGCATTGCAATACACAACAAAGAGGTGCCTAGGTGAATTAATTATGTTGTCTCCATAAAATGTACATGGCATTGCTGAGTGGCAGGGAATTGGCAGAGAAGCCATGAGATGTTCGAATGAAAATGCAAAACTTTTATGGCATTTTTAAAGACTCAACTAAATTTGCTTCCACTGTAAGCTTTTAGTGAGTCAGACTCCACTTGGCCAGTACATCATTGCCAACACTTGAACGGAATTATTGCCTTTTTAGACTGTATTTTGCTTTATCTGTACTCCATGAGAGACCCTAACATCTCCCCCCATCCCTCTCCTCTGTCCAGTCCCTTTGACTTGTGCCTGAATAGTTTACAGTGCATTTGTGTCCCCTACAACACTTCCTCTTCTCCCCCCACCTTCCCAAGTCTGTAACTTTGGCTTTATATGTGTCTGCCAAATAACTGCATTCTCCATACGTCTGATGAAGTAAGGTCTGATTCACAAAAGTTTATGCTAAAATATTTATTTATTACATTTATATTGGGTCTCTCCCACAGCAAATGTATCCCAAGACATCTAACAGTGTAAAAATAACATGATTTAAGCAAGTTAAATACCACATAGCTGCTAACATCAGTGTAGAATAGCATAATTTAAAATTAGTATAAGTAAACAACAATACGATCAGTATAAAATTCTAGAAATATCGGTATCAGAACTTGGAAGCCCCAAAACCCTGAAAACTAGAGGGGCAAAGTAAACAGTGTGGAATAGAGACTGACTGATATAAACATAATCAGGTGAAAGCCTATTGAAAAACTTCAGTTTTCCAGTGAGTCTTTAGGTGACTTTGCAGAGTCCCTTCAGGAAGCCCTGTTGCACTTCTCCGAACGAGCTTAACTGTCGTGGAACTTCCAGGTTTTTGTAGGCCGTGGGCGAGAGAATATAATCCACTGTTAGGAAGAAAGACAGAGGGTACAAATGAAATAAATTACAAATACCTCAAAAGAACCCTGAGAGAGAGGTTAGGAAAAGCTATAGTAACTTGGTCGAGATTACACAGTGAGCCTAAATTAAGGCTGGGTGATGAGGCCCACCGGCAGCTCTTATTGGTCGGCGAGTGCCCACATAAGCCTACCCTTGATGGCAGCCCTGCTCTTAAGAATTCAAAGTATATTATATTTGCAATCTGTAAAAGAGCCCTATAAGGTAGGTCACCGTTATCGCCATACTGCAAGTGATAGAAATGAGGCCACCTTGAGAACTTCCAGCAAGATTCAAACTGGCCACTTCCCAGATCAAATTTCAGTCTCTTATAGCTGCTGTATGTCAGCTGTTTTTCCTTCGTGCTTTCAGTCCACTTGAACTTTTCTCAGAGTTCTCCCTTCTGTTCTCTGACTAAGGTTCAGATCCAAACTATGCCAAGGAAACTCAGCTGACGACTTTGGGCCTGTTGTGCACACTTAGCCTAAACCTACCTTGCTGGGTTGTTGTGAGGATAAAATGGATAAGGAGAGAAGGTTGGAAGCTGCGTTGGATCCCTGCCGGGGGGAAAAGCAGGATCTATCTATATATCTAATAGTGAAGTGCCCCCGTCTGTGCGGATATCTATATCTGCACTTCGGGGGCACTTGGGGGGCAGGGAGAGGTTTGTGCACTCTTGGGGCAGTCCCCAGGGGTGCACAAAAATCTGAAAACTAAAAAAAAATATCGGGGGGATGTTTAAATCCCCCCGAAAGTGCCAGAGCGTTCGTGCGCATGTGCACGAACGAACGCTCTGTAGCCGACCTTGCCGCCGCCTCGGAGGCAGCTGGCCGGGCAGGCAGGCGGCCGGGGGAACAGCGAGGCCTGGGGAGGCCCGAGGCAGCCTCGATTCGGAGCCGGACGGGGGGGGGAGGAAACAGCCGCTCCGATATACACCCCCGCCGCCGCCCCTCGCCCGTTCCCCGGCCCCGCGGCGCTCTCCCGCTCACCCACCTTCACCTTCAGTAGCAGCAGCCACAGCACAGGAGGTCCAAGGAGCAGCGTCGAGGCATCCCTCCCATCTCGCCGGCCAGCCGCAGAAAGCGAAAGCGGCCGCTCTCCTCCTGCTCCAGGAGAGGCCCAGAAGCGGCGGCGGCGGCGAGACACAAGTGAGGAGGGGGAAGAAAGTCGGGGAGGGGAAGAGAGACTGCCGAGGGCCTCGGTACATGGGGAAAAAGAGAGAGAGAGAGAGTGGGGGGAAGAGAGACTGGTGAGAGGGGGGAGACAGCCCGGCGAGGCCAAGCTTTGACGGGGGAGAGAGAGAGAGAGAGAGACGGGGGGGGGAGAGGGGGAACGGGGGGGGAGAGAGAGACTGCCCCCCCACGAGTATCGGGGGCCCCCCCTTGTAATATGTAATA